>NC_143012.1:180970977-181121677 GCF_055824585.1 Amblyomma mixtum | reverse complement strand
ACTGAGTCCTCTGCGCTTTTCGTGTTCGTTCCGGTCTTTTCGAGCCACCCCTCCCCTCTCTTTCCTTTCGCCCAGCTACGAGCGTACGCACGGCATATTATAAAATAAAAAAAAGGAGCGTACACTTAAGCTACTACGCATTAAGGGTATGACGCGACAGCTTCCCCCGCCGCAGTGGCTCAGTGGTTATGGTGCTCGGCTGCTGACCCGGAAGACGCGGGTTCGATCCCGGCCGCGGCGGCTGAATTTCGATGAAGGCGAAATTCCACAGGCCCGTGTACTGTGCGATGTCAGTGCACGTTGAAGAACCCCAGGTGGTCGAAATTTCCGGAGCCCTTCACTACGGCGTCCCTCATAGCCTGAGTTGCTTTGGGACGTTAAAGCCCAATAATTATACCAAACCAAGCGACAGCTTCAATCGGTTAGTGCTCATATATCATTCGTATATCGCTGGGAGTGTTCATACCCCTCCTGGCGCAGTGGTGCAGCAGTCAGGCAATGTGCCACTGCCCTGCGATGGCAGGTGCTATCAGAGGTGGGGATTCTGCGACACAGTTTGCTCTTCCCGAGCAACCTCTCGCTACCAATCATTAATGTAACTGCTACGGTGCGCAGTTTTCTCACAATACGGTGGACAGGTTACGATGGCGCCACACGGTTACGCGACCTAAGTGGCCCACGTGCCTCCTAGGTTGCTTCTCTGAAGATTTTTGGACTATTTTCGCTCACGGTAAACCACGACGCCGCCGACGTCGACGCCGTATTTTCTGCGACACAAGCCCATTTCCGCTATGGTGTTAAAATACTACCAAAGTTTTTAAAATTCTTGGTGCAGTAATTAGCAATTTCCGATCGCGCCTTTTGCAAGTTTGTCTTAAATTGATCAACTGATTTCTTTAGTGAGATCCTGGACGGAGACGGAGACAAATGATTGGAGTCGTCGTCTGGGGCAAGCTCATGGTAGACGTTGCGGCTGGCTTCCGCTTCCGGGTAGGGTCCGGCAGATTCCCGAACTCTGGTGCGTCCCCTTGCAGGCGTCGGCTAGCGCGGTGGACTGCACTCAGGTCCTGCGGTTGATGACTCAGAGGGCTGGCGTCACGGCTTGTAGGGGGTGTCCGGTACATGGTAGGCTACCCCGCACCTCCACCAGATGTCACGTTGTAGTGACGGCAGTCCAGCGGTCAGGAAGACACCAACCCGTCTTGGAAACGAAGCTCTTTATTTGGGCTGACTTGCGCCCGCAAAATAACTGAATCACTCGGCGGCGGCGTAAGCAACAAACGTGCTCGTCGGTCGTCGAACTACGAATTCCCGCCGCTCGCGGCATCGTTCAATTTAAAGCCGGCAAGGAAACTTCGAGATAACAGGTCGGGATCATCTACAGTAATCTAGAAACAAGTAGATGCAGCTGTTCATGGCTGTGAACAATCGAGATTAGTCCGGTCGCTTCTCGCGTCACGAACAAAAGTGATAACAACCCATTTCCTGCAGCCTCGAGCGTGAACGAACAAACTCTGGAATGATACGTGGCAATATTACTTTTTAGAACCATTAACATTCGCTCATCCCTAGTGGTCTCCTATTCAAGAGCAGTGTAGAAGTTTGTACACCGGTCATGTGTCTGCCCACAAAGGTCGCGACCATCCGGACACTCACAAACTGTGGCTCCAGCCACAGACATCTTTCTCAAGAACAGTCCCCACGTAGTTGAAATTTTACAACAGCTATTGCTGTTGCCGCGACTTCAAGCAACGCTACGTTACAAGAATACGCCACAGCTGCGGTCGCCGCGTCTCTCAACTGTGAGCTGCTACCAGCAGCTAAGGGCAACGCAACGTGCAAGCCGAAACCGACGGAATGCTCCGTTGTGCCGACGCTAGTCAGACTTTCTTGGGCTCAGTCTAGAATGACAATGAAAATTGGCTGCACTACGCTAGCAAGTTAGACGGTGAGCTAAGAATGTTCATTTAAGCAAAGTTTCCTACTCCATCGGTTCCGCATTCCAGACAGAAGTAGTCGCCAGGGGCACACAATGAATAAATTTTTGCGTTTAACGCCTTTCTGACGAAGCGTTAGCACGTGGTACTAACAGGGTATAAAAACATGTAAAACAAACACTAGGGGGCGTCCTTTAACGCTGTGGTTGACTCCTTATCTATGAAGGACGGAGGGCGAACACAAGGAGATGCAGCATTCAGAGCACATCAAAAACAGAGCCAAAGAATTTGGACACACTCGTCTTATTCCTTGCGGCAACTTGGTGCGCTTGTTTCGGTGAACAGGCGCTATCAAACCGCAGCGGGAAATTTGTGCCGCCGCGCTGGCCTTAGATTTGTGATAGAACCTATAGACAGCAGTCTTATTTCATTCATAGTTCATTTATAGCGATATAGTTTAGCACAAACCATAAAAACAAAGAACATTTGCCTGTGGTACTGCAGCGTATTAACCCTTTATTGTCCACTGAAAGGAAAAAATGTTCCCACCATATTTTGCTAAATAATGTACGTACATTTAAAAGCCAGCATTAAAATTTTGTAATCGCCGCGATAATCTAAGAACTTCGTATGCATCCATTTAGAAATAAATACCGTTTTGTTAATTTTCTGCAGCCAATCCGCGCGACATTTTGCTTCGAGTTTATGTTCGGAGATTCTTTGTAAGAAATTCTAACAGATTCTCGTTTGGCGTTTTGCTATGCGTTCAGTGTGAGCATCGCGATTCCTCTGCACCATTTATTATTCTTTATTCATCAAATCTTCCTTATGTTTGTAAGGCGTCAGACACTTTCAAGCTGCTAGATTGCAGTTGTTCTTCTGGGGCTTACTCCACAACGTGAACTAATTCTAGATTTATTTACAAAAGACGGTGCACTTTCCATTCCCTTTGCAACCAGCCCGCTCTCACTCTCCCTGACACAATCTGGCAACATTCGCCGGCAAAACCTTTAATCGCGGGAGCCATGGCAGGTAGGCTTCCCTGAATATCCGTTCTGCTCCCCGCATAAGACAATTAGAATGAGTTTCATACCGTGGTAAAATAAAGGCATTGTATCGACAGAAATGGCCACTCAAACGGGTGCACATGGAGGAAAAGAAATTTAGTTAAGAAGTGTAGGTCACTCGTGAATTGCTTTGTGCTTGAGCTTGTAGATCGATTCGAAGTAGTAATTCTAGAGCCCGTCGTCTCGAAACATCTGCATCGATTTGCTGTAGGAGTGTGTCCGGCGCATCGGACACTGTCTGCACATGCCTGTGTCGAACTGTTAGGTACGTTGTATCTATTAATGAGAGCCAAAATTTGCGTTGTTTTAGTTTCCACTTCTTCAGGCCTGCAGGTTGAGAAGTGACTGTAGTCCCTGCGCTTCGGAAAGCTATGGCTGGTCGACGTTAATTTTTCTCATCCACACGAAGTGTCCCGTCTGTTATGGCTAGACAGTAGTGATGCAAAACTATCGAAAAATTGACTATCGATAGGATCGATAGTTTTTTTGAAACTATCGATAGTGTAAAAAAACTATCTATAATGCTACTATCGATAGTATTATCGATAGTACCGCTATCGATTGCAAGACTATCGATAGTGAAACTGTCGATGGTAAGACTATTGCATAGGCCGCGAAAACGGGCGAGTCCTGTCGTTACTCAGACCATCACCTCCATACCACACACTCAGGAAGCCAAGTTTAGGATGCAGTGAGTACGCGTGGTTGATTTTATAGAATCGATAGTACTATATATAGCAAGCAGTATTGATACGGCTATCAATAGTACTATCAACAGAATTATCGGTAGTACTATCGATAGTAATAACTATCGATAGTACTATCGATATAGCGCGATCGATAGTACTATCCATGGTAAAAAAGACAAACGATAGTTCGATAGTGACTCAACTATCGATAGTATCGATAGTACTATCGATAGTTTTGCATCACTACTAGACAGTGAACACGTAAAGGGGGTTTGCTCCCCTCCAACCAGTTGCACATGTTCTAAAGCAAGCCTCAGCCGACCATGTTTATTGCAGTAACAGGATGAAAAATCGGGCGAGTTGGTAACGGTGCATATTGGGTGTAGCAGCGCAAACGGAATGAGCGCTCTATGTGCTGTTCCCTTGTTCTTTTTTCTTTCGCCCGTCGACGCTCTTCCACCCAATATGCATTCAATTCAATTCATCTTTATTTTCAACATTTTTACAATTTTGACGTTCTCCCAGGCAAAAAGCTGTAGTAACAGCTTGACGAGGCCTGGAAGCCGGCGGCAGGCAGCAGTGACAGTGGTACAAAAAAAATTATATACAAGATATCAATTGCTATTACATTTGACCACAGTCACATTTTATCACAGATTTACAAAAATAAGAGGTGAAGTAAATTAATCAAAAAAAGATATTGATATGTCATACAAAAGCCAGGGTTAACATGCACATAAAACTGCAAAAAAAGCGATAATTGCACATATGAGAGGTTAAACTACCATGTGTATGTTTTTATTGAACACGTTACCATTTTATGACAGAAACAGCAAACACGGGTTACTCCAGAAACATTGAACGCAAAAATTTTACGCGTTATTCCAGCGTTATTAACACTAGATAGACTGATCTGATTTAGTAACACTGGCACTGTATAGCTTAATGACTGAAGAAGGTAATTAGTTCGGTGGTGTGGAATCAACCATTTTTCAGGGGCGCGTGTTTTCGAAATATTACAGCGCAACGTTGCACCTGAGAGTGAGAGAAGGAATTCTTTATACATTTCGTTAGCAAAATAACAGTGGTAGAGGAGGCGGTAACTATAAAGAGACTCAATATTAATGATATGATGCTGACGAAATATCGCGGCTGAAGGATGTAAATATGGTACATTGTTCATGCAACTCATGGCTTTTTTTTTCTGGACGCAGAAGTGTACCGACGTTTTTTTTTTTGTAGTCGTTCCCCATACTAGTGTGCAATAGTTAAGATGTGAACGGAAGAGTGCGTGGTAAAGTTGTAGTCTAATGGATATTGGTAAGAGGTCACGGGTTCGAAATAAGGCACCTACAGCAGATGAGAGTTTTTTAGCCATTTGCTCAACATGACTGTCCCATCTCATGTGACTAGAGAATACGACACCAAGTATGTTCTTTCACGATATCTATTTCATTACGTCCCAATTTTCGCTCACTGCTAGAGGCCAAGCGTTTGTTTTTAGGCGCAAATAAAATTGCTTTTGTTTTTTTTTCATTTATTTTTAAGCTGTTTTTTCGGACCATTTCAGTAGTTTTGACAACGCATTATTTCCCATTTTAAACAAATCAACTTCATTATTTGAGCTAAAGAACAAGCTTGAATCATCCGCATATAACAAACACGGCATTGTCATCAATAGACATAAGGTCATTTGCATAGACATTAAATAAAAATGGCCCAAGAATACTACCCTGTGGAACACCGGATGAAATCTGTTGGAAAGTGGAGCAGCGACCATTAATGTCAACACACTGGAATCGGCCGGTTAGGTACGACTGCAAAAGAGTATTTGTTAGCCCACGGGCACCATAATGATCTAGCTTATTAAGGAGGGTTGTGTGACATATTGAATCGAAGGCTTTACTGAAGTCTATATATATTCCCAGTGTATATTTATTAGCTTCAATGTTTTTATGATGATTTCCTTTTGTAACAGAAGGGCAGATTCCGTTGACCTACCCTTACGAAAATCATGCTGACTTTCTGATAAGATATTGTGTTTAGTGAAAAAGCCATCCAGTCGGGTAAGCATAATCTTCTTAAGGCCCTTTGAGAAGATTGGAATTATAGATATTGGTCTGTAGTTGCTTAGATCGTTCCTGTTACCGCCCTTATATATAACAGAAACCTTTGCACGTTTCATGTCGGTAGGAAAAATGCCAGATGCTAGCGAAAGATTGAATATATGCACTAAGTAGGGACATAAGAGATCAAGAACATCTTTTATAGGTTTAATCTGAATGCTGTCAATGTCAAGGGCTTTGCTATTCTTCAGGCTTAGAAACGTGTCAAAAACTTCAGATTCATCTGTTGGTTTTAAAAACATCATCTCAGGAAAGTCTTTCTGTGGACAGCATGAGACCTTACCTGGTGACGAGTCTTTTTTTGGTCTGGCAGCAAAGCGGGCGTTAAAACAATCAGATAATGCAGGTCCAGAAATTGTTTTACCATCAACGATGATCTCGAGCATATCAGGGTGGTTAGGGCACTTTCTAAGCACGTCATTGATTCGCCAAGTTTGGTCTGGTCGACCCATAAACATGTCACTGAACAATTGGTGGTAATTGTGTGCTTTTGCTTTCCTTAGTTCGGCCTTAATCTTGTTGCGAAGTTTTTTTAATGCTGCCAACATTAACGGATCCTTGCTTTTCAGAAATGCACCATATAGTTTGTTCTTTTGGCGAATTAACTGCATGTGTTCGGAATGAATCCAAGGTTTTCGAGCATGCTTATGAAGCTTAAGGTTTTTTAGAGGAAAACAAGAGCTGCAGATTTTCAAAAACATAGACATAAAGGTTGTGTAGGCGCCGTTGGTCGTGTTTTCCTTGAAAACCGCATACCGCATGTTTATTGAAACCCGAAGCCAGATTCGCGCGCCCGAGAGAACACCACGAAGCGATGACGGTGAGTACACACAGATGAGAAAAATGAAGCCGCATATAGTACTCAGGCGGGATGACTTCAGAGAGTTCCTTACAAGATGTAGGACATTGGAGCACGACTGCGCTTGGCCATTCTCGGAGACATGATGGCCCGGCCATAAGTAATCCTGGCTGTGGTATTGCGGTAACAGCACACGTTAAGCTAAAAGGTTCTGCTAGTGGACAGTAGTTTGCCGTAACAGAGAATTGCACTGACCCTTCGGCGGCGGGGTGTTCATTGTGACCGTCGGCCTCGGTACCTCGGGCATAAGCGTCGCCAGCCCCACAGGACGACCAGCCCGAAGGTGAACACTTTCGCTGACGTCACTCTCCTCCGTGGTCTCGGACAGGGATGCTGCGCGCGAGTTTGGATACTTGTGAGAGGTAAAGCACGACGCCTCGCCGTCATTACGAGTCACTGGGAACAAATTAAGTTCGCCTGTATCAACACATTACCCCGTTCTAACTACAAAGAGGATATTTTACAGTCACACTGTGGATAAATACATGCTGGTCTGTATCGGTAGTATTTCAAGTTGTATATACAGAGACACGACCTTAACCAAAAGCGTGGTTCTTTTTATTTTCAAGCTAATAAACAACGAGAAACGAAGCACAGGTCGCCATCGAAAGCCAATATCGCAAGTAAAATGCCTGCAACAACGCAGAATTTTGCGCGCGGATATTATAAGCTACGATACACAGCCATTTTTTTTTTTTTTTGAAATCAAGAGGAAGAAATGGGCTTGGGCAGGGCATGTAATGCGAAGGCAAGATAACCGCTGGTCCTTAAGGGTAACGGAGTGGATTCCAAAAGAAAGCAAACGTAGCAGGGGACGGCAGAAAGTTAGGTGGGCGGATGAGATCAAGAAGTTTGCGGGGATACAGTGGCGGCAACTGACAAAGGACAGGGTTAATTGGAGAGACATAGGAGAGGCCTTTGCCCTGCAGTGGGTGTAGTCAGGCTGATGATGATGATGATGATGACCCAGCCATTCACTTCAAAACGGTGGCAACCTGTTTTTCGGTAAGGACGTCACGAATATGAATCGATCCGCGCAATGATTTTTAAACGCAGTTTTCTCGGCTTGGGCGCTCTTCTTTTGCTTGCGAATAAACTTCAACCTATTCAAAAGGATTAAGGGAATCAAGTTTTACTAAAACAATATTTGGATGGAGTTGCCCCGAATGCCTCTTTAAGACAAAACAAAGTTTCTGTAATGATTACAAATTTCTTATAGGCACAGCCATTATCCGCAGTCTTCACAAACTCAAGTGACGTCAAGAGAGTTTTCTTCCTCTCATTTTCAAGTATGCACATCAAAAGTTTGAATCTAGTGGCGAAGTAAAAAATTGGCAGAGGCTTAGCTTGGTTAAGCCTAGTGGATTGCCAAAGCAACCCGCTCTTCATCCGTTTCTTCCGCACGCCGCCGCTTCCTAGCTGCAGCACATCGTTGCAGCTTCACCTTATATACATCATCCGACATATCGTGGAGGGTTCGCTGGGTGGCAGTTAATGGCTGATCGCGAGAGCTTGCTCGCGTAATGAACGCTGCGGCATATTGCTCCAGTGCCGCATGTCTGCCACAACGCTGTCAGCGCTAACGCATGCAGCCCACATCACTCTCCCACCACCCCACGTACCTCAAAGCGCGATTAAGGCGCCCACTGACCCGGGGAGCCAGTTCATTTCCTTTCCTTAAATTTATCGCAGCCTGAAACATTGTCAACGCCAACGCTAACGAAGACAATGAACGCCGAAGGCCTATGGCTTCAGTAAAACGTTAGAGGTCACTGCGGAAACCGCATTGGTTTGGTTTGGTTTATGGGGTTTAACGTCCCAAAGCGACTGAGGCTATGAGAGACGCCGTAGTGAAGGGCTCCGGAAATTTCGACCACCTGGGGTTCTTTAACGTGCACTGACATCGCACAGTACACGGGCCTCCAGAATTTCTCCTCCAAAGAAATTCTAGCCGCCGCGGCCGGGATCGAACCCGCGTCTTTCGGGTCAGCAGCCGAGCACCATAGCCACTGAGCCACCGCGGCGGCTGAAACCGCATTGGAGTAATGCGAAAGCACTGGCGCCTACTCGCCGTCTCCAATTGCTCCTCTTTGCGTCTAGTTCCTCCTCTTTGCCTCTATGTCAATTGTGACATCGTGTCTGACAATCGAATCACATAATGCACTTTAAACCGCAGTTAATGCCCCTTACCCCATAACCAATTCGCATTTAATTCATTTCATTCACACTTAATTCAAAATATTGATGGAATTAATCTATCCATTTTACACTCAATTCAGTTATTTTGGTATTGATTCATTTAATTCACAGTTAATTCAAACATGAATTACTCTAATTCTCATTAAATTCAATCCAACTTATCATAAGTCGCGTTATACCCATATTAATTAACCTAAATTTATAATTAATTCACCTTAATTCACTGTAATGCACCTTAATACATCTTCATTTGCTACTGGCGTTTCTATAATTTGTTATTATTGATTACATTTTGATTAACCCCAAAGCCCCCACCGTTTCACCTCAGTATTCGTATCGAAGATTGAAATTTCGCGCGGCGCGTTGGCTCCGCCCACCTTTCCGGTCACGTGGGCCTATCACGTGGTAGGTCACATGGGGCGACACGTGGAATGACACTTCCGGCGACTCAAATTTCGAGCCACTCGCGCCGACCACGCCCACTTTTGGTTGCTTTTTTGGCTCTGCTAAATAACTAATAACACCACATTTTTTGCCCGCCATCCTCACATCACCCTCCTTCGATTATAACCACTTTTTATACGACATCCCTTTAGAGTTCCCCACAATGCTGCCGACACGCTAAATCGTCGACATAGCCAAGAAAGGCTTTCGTCCTAATAAAAATAAATTGCCGCGTTTCTGCCAAAACGTTGCCAATGCGAACGCATGCAGCGCACATCTGTGAGTACCACCACGTAGCTTAAAGCACGACTGATGAGTCCACTGTCCCAGGGAGAGAGAGAGAGACGACTTTATCCACACCGGCATGGGCCTCGGGGCAGGGGCTCAGCCAGAGGGAGGGTCTCCCCTTTGCCGGCCCTCCTGCGCCGTGACCGCAGAAAAGGTCTTGGGGTAAGCCTGCTTCGCCCGGCGTAGGACGATCTTTTGTACATTCGCTTTTGGGCTGCAGATTTAGGACTCCCAGGCAACTTGATCAAGGGGATCAGTCTGTTTAACTCCCGGAGATACGGGGCATTGTCAAATTAGATGATTTTGACTCAGACGTACACCCCCCCGTCAAAAGTATACGGCCCAAGGGGTTTGCTTGAGAAGCCTGCTGCATGCCTCGTTATACATCCTCAGCGACCGTAACCTCTCGAACGAGGAACGGCATCGCGTCCTCAATTCTGCCACACTTTGGGCTGCTAGATATGCTAGGGAGCCCCGCTAAACTCCTTAGAATCAAACCCCTTGGGCTGTATACTTTTGAAGGGGGCTGTACGTTGCAGAGATTGCGAGCCTCTGGGTCACCGTAAGCTCATTATGCAGAGTAACATAAGGGAAGAAGCGATTGGCCTGAATTTTTCGCCAGGCCCTACATCTGGTGACGGACAGATCCTTCGACCTAGTCTGGGAGTCTCAGAGAACTCCTTGTAGGTGATAAGGGGGTCTTTGTCTCGGTGTAGCGGGGTCTCTGCGGCCGCTCGGGTGTATACTTCTCGAGCGAGGCGATGGGCAGCCTCATTGCCTGGTAGACCCTCATGAGCTGGAACGCAGATGAGAGAAACCTCCCGGTTGAGCAGGTGCTTCCTCAGTAGACTAGCCGCCTGGCTGGAAGTTATTAGGCCTTTGCCGAAATTCCTAAGAGCCGCTTTATTATCTGAGAGAACAGTTTTGGCTCCGGTACCTGTACCCAAGGGGCAGGAATGCGCCTTTACTTTTGAAGCTCCCGCTCTCATCGGTTTCGTAGCTTAAAGCGCGATTCAGGCGTCCACCGACCCAGGAGAATTGAGGGAGTCCTCAATTCTTCCACACTTCCTTTCCTCAAAATCATCGGCTGTCTAAAACGCTGTCAATGCCGACGCCAATGAACGCCGACGACCTATGGCTTCAGTGCCGCGTTTCTGCCACAAAGTTGTGAATGCCAACGCATGTAGCGCACATCTGAAGCTCGGCTTATGTGTCCACTGTACCAAGGGGCCCGTAATGCGCCTTTGCTTTCGAAGCTGCCGCTCTTCATCGGTTTCTTAGCTTAAAGCACGACTGGTGTGTCCACTGTATCAGGTGGTCAGTTATGCGCCTTTCCTTTGCTCTATCTGTTGACAACGTGACATGGGCTTCGGCTATGAAGGTCATCTGAAGGTCAAACTTGCGACCACGGCGAAATTGGCTTTACCTAGAGTAGCGCAGCTTTCCCTTCAAAGTTCTTCCTTTCTTAAATCCAGGTTATCCTCAATAACAGCGTTTTTGTCGCCGAACAAATATCACCTAGGCAGAAAGCACCACGCAGACTACTTTTATTAAGAAAAATATAGATGGAATTGTGATGATTGCTTCTTTAAAACTTTGGTACAGGCTAGTAAGTTCAAGGTCATAAAATTTTACGCAGAACGAATAGAAGAACGACATCAATGAATATTCCAACGAAGGGACAGGCGTGTCACCCACGATGAGAACGCTATAGGTTCGCAGTGAGAGAAACAGGGAAGAGGTGGGGTGTTCGCGCGTCAAAACACGGCGCGCTTAAATATCCCTCTCACCTCCATACGCCATGCATCCCTACCTTGTCACCCCGCCACAAGAGGTAAGAGAGGTAGCACTCCTTCATAAAAGTTCCCAGAGGTGATTCTAATGAAATGTGAATTTTACATTGCTAAACAGTTTAGTCAGCGAAAGCTGGCATGAAATTCGCTCTACAACTCCTAGTGTATGTCACTGGGCATCAGAAATTATGTACGCAAAAAATGAGAAGTGAAAAAAAAAGTACTGGTTAAACTGGTTACTACTCAGTGTATGCATTCTGCGAGAGACGTCATGCCCCTCCATTTTCTCAGCCTTAACCTCTTATTTACCTTCTTCTTATCTCTGTTGAGTTGATTTAGCTTCTCTCTTCTCTTTCGTAGCTGGCATACGGATTCATACGACAACAATTATTAGGGGCTTTACTTACACGACGGCTCAGTGTGGGCACCCATTAGCGGGTCTTGCAGTAGAACTGACTGGCGCGGACATGATGCAAATAAAAAAGAAGCTCAACCAGGGATATGCCTGTTTCTACTTGCGAAGTAGGAGCTCGAGAAACCCATTTTTCCACAAAAGCAGAAAAGAATAAAACAATTACGATTAAAATTACTTTATCTGAAATGTAACTGATTTCATTGGAAAGTTACAGCCCCTCAAAGGTAACTGAACAGTTTGAAAAGAGTATTACAGTTGAAACTCGACTGAACAAAGTAATATCGACGTGCAGGTGGCTGAAGCGGGCGTCCGGGGACGGGAAGGTGCCAAGCGGAGTCGCAGAGTGTCGATGCACTTTGCTTTGCTGACAGCTGAGGCACGTGCGCGACCAGCGGCGAACGTCGACGTTTATGCGAGGCCAGACACAACGAGCCGTGACGAGGCGCTGTGCTGCACGGATGCCAGGGTGGACCGAAGAATGTAGAGCATCAAAGACGGTGCGTCGGTATGGTGGAGGCTCGTAGGGGCAAGGGCGACCGGTTGATATATCACAAACGAGGGGAACGGCGCAGTCAGGGAGCGAGACGTCTTCCAAAACCAGAGAGGTATCGTGCGTGCGAAGCCGTTGTCGCTCTGCATCAGCTCCTTGACTTCAGCACGAGAAAAAGCGTTCGGCAACTATGTTGGACTTGCCGCTGACGTTACGAATGTCGCGGGTGAATTCGGAAATGTAGGCGAGCTGCCTGATTTCGCGAGGAACACAGGAGGTACTTCTGGATGCCAGCGTGGACGTCAGAAGTTTGTGGTCAGTAAGGATATGAAAGGTGCGTCAGAAGAGAAAATGACGGAAGTGCTTCACGGCGGAATATATTGCTAGCAGCTCTCGGCCGGAACTACTGAAGCGGCGCTCAAGGGACGCAAGTTTATTGGAAAAGAAAGCGATTAGCTGCCAAACACCAGCGACGAAATGTTGCAAGACCGCGCCGACAGCAGTGTCCGATGCGTCAACCATGACGGACGTGGGCGCGTCACATTTAGGATGAACCAGCAGCGTCGCTCCGGCAATGGCTGCTTTGATGCCGCTGAATGGGCGGTCAGCGACATCGGTCCAAGCAACAAGAGCGGTCGGCTTGCCGTGGCCCGAGAGAAGGTCGTGGAGAGGCTGCAGTATTGCAGCGCAGCGAGGAATGAAGCGCCGATAATAGTTGGCGAGGCCAAGAAATTCGCGCAGTTGTCGAATGGTGGTGGGCCGGGGAAACTGACTGATGGCGGTGACACGGGCCGGCAAGGGGCGAATGCCATGGGCGTTGACGCGATGGCCGAGAAAGTCCAACTCAGCAACGCCGAACTCGCTTTTCGGTCCGTTGACCACGAGACCAAAGCGGAGTCTTTCGAGCACTTGACGCAGGTGGAGCTTGTGGGCCTCTACCGTAGGGCTGAAGACGAGAATAGGTAGGCAAAGCAAAGGTAGGCAAAGCAGCACGTCAAGCCGCGTAGGACTTGGTCAACGAAACGCTGAAAAGTCTGGGCCGCGTTGCGAAGACCGAAAGGCATCCTCAGATATTCAAACATGCCAAAAGGTGTAATAATGGCGGTCTTCGGGATATCCGACTGTTCCACAGGAATCTGATGATATGCCTTCACAAGATCGACTTTGCTGAAGATTGTGCAGCCATGTAGAGCCGATGTAAAATCTTGGATGTGGGGAATCGGATAGCGGTCAGGGATTGTGCCCTTGTTGAGGGCCCGGTAATCGCCGCACGGCCGCCAGTCGCCGGTCTTTTTGGGCACCATGTGGAGAGGCGACGCCCAAGGACTGGAGGAGGGGCGGATAAAGCCAAGCTCAAGCATATGCTCAAATTCCTGTTTGGCGACAGCGAGGCGATCCGGTGCGAGGCGACGAGCGCGAGCAAACACGGGAGGCCCAGTCGTCACAATACGATGAGTCACGTTGTGAGCGATCGGTGCTTGGAGGGACGGGGATCGGACACATCCGTATACTCGCCAAGTACGCTGGACCAAGAGTCGGAAACGGTGCTGTACGCTTGGACGAGCCAGAGTGGTGGATCGCGGCAAGCGAAGCCTTGGGCGACTTGACTGGTTTCAGAATCCAGGATGCGGTTTTACCGAATATCAACTAGGAGCCTGTAGTGCCATATAAAGTCTGCGCCGATTATTGCTGAGCGCACGTCCGCGATGACAAATACCAAGCGAAAGGTACGGCAGAGTCCGATGTAAAGAGACACCGACTTTTAGCCGTATGTCGGTATGGTCGATCCGTTGACTGCGGTCAGAGGAGGAGAGTCTGAAGGAGGGCGCCGCTCAGCCAACGTAGGCGGAAGGACACAGATCTCGGCACCAGTGTCGACGGGGTAGCGGGCTTTCATAACACGGTCAGTGGTGTGTAAGAGGCGACTGGACCGGGGGCTGCAACCTCAGCTGTAAGCCGCGCTATCTGCCGGGTTAGCTCCTCAACAGCAGCGGTGAGGCGGGCATAGCAATCGTCAGCAGCTGAGCTGGGGGCAGGAGGGCGGTGAATTGTTGCAACGGAGGGAAAGAGGGGCGTTTGAACCACATTCTTAACGAAAATGCGACAGCATATTGAAGCTAGCCCACCCCCCAAACATCCCAAAGAACTTCCAATATTTTCGAGGTAGGGCCACTACAGAAAGTGGATTAAGGTAGATTAGTGGGTTTTAGCAGTGAATTAAGGTGAAAGCGTGGGTCGCGTGAGTATACTCACATAAGATAATCCAACGGAAGGTACTATCGCAATGCAAAGAAACGCGAACAAACCGGCGCCTACACGCGCCGCTGTTCGAATTACTTTTATTATTGCTTTTACCTGGGTGATAAGAAAAAAATTACAGCCGTCCTAGAAGGCATCACGGACGGCTCTAGAGTTTGCTACCGCCGTAGTAAAAATTTCGAGGGAGCACTCCGTTGATGGAAAAGTGCGATGAGGCGAAAGCCTTTCCCGCAACGCTCTGCAGCGTCCTTACGTTAAAAAGGAGAACTGCATACGCCTTGGCAAAAAGTCGGCGTAGCATAGTGTTTAGCACGCTCGGCATGGAACGGAAGGATGGTGTTCGATTCTCGCCGTGCAAAAGATTTTATGATTTTTTCTGGTTAATGTCTAGCTAGTAATGACTTGTGACTAGTAATGACTACTTATGACTTTCACTTCAGATGTAACGGACGGGCAGAGTCATGGCCACGAGTATGAGCCATTAAAGGCTTTCGCCTTAAAAGCATGATAAGAAATGCGAACAACAGAGCGTATAGGCGCCGCGTTGTTCACGTTTGTTTCCATCGCCCCTCGATACCGCATTCGGGTCCTCAGATTTTGAAATTTGGCGGTCTGATGACGTCACGGCCCTATCGACAAATCAAAGAATTTCGTTAAAGGGACTCCGGAAATCATCATGTTACCGGAATACACTTAGACTACGGCTGAAAGCAGCGTAAATGTAGCTTGCCTCCCTTCACTCCATTTGATTACTGGTTTTCCTCCACTACCTTGACTACTACATTCCCGAGCACTTTTTCCGAAAGGCACAGATTTGAAACCATGATCTACAGCTATACGAGCGTCAGTAAAGCTCTTCCTTATTTGGAACAGCAAAACAAAGGCGCTGCATGTGAGCGTCGTCGTTAGTGCTCACCACCCGACAGCACCAGCACCGTGGTGAGGGACACACTGCTGAGGAAGAATAGCAAGGCGCACAGGGTGACCCACAGGGTTGTCGCGTTCGCCTCCCTGCATGGATTGGAAATGAAAGATAGATACTGAAGAGAATGAAGTTCCAGGTTTAAGGCGTTTTCTCATTTTTTTTTTGCATAATGTGCGTGCATTTTATTTAAGCAAAGCAAGCCAAGTGAGCAATAGCACCAGGATTCCACCTATAAAGTCGGCAATCCGAGCTCATTTTCGAAATTTTGAAATGTTCCTACCTGACTTGGAATCATGCATCTTCAGTTCTTCCCCGTGGCTACAATGGCTAACTTTTCAAAATTTCGACGGCCCAGTACAGCGCTGATAATGTCAATGAAAGAAAACATTTACTGCTGCGTTGGAATCGTTTTTTTTTCCTGCCTTTAAGAATAAACGTATCGTGACGATAACACCAGAAGGACAGCTTCTGTTGTCGTTGCGATGTTGTCTTCACCGAAAGTGTAGGCCTACAGCAGGAGAGCTGTGAAAGATTGGCAAACAAGAACACTTCGGGAGCCTGTCCCGTCAGAATTCTGAATCACCACAAAAAAGCAAAATAGAATGTGAACACTAATACGTGGCACTGAATGTGATAAGTCACGTGATAACGCGTCGGGGATAGTTCTGAGCAATTGAATAAACGTAGGATCTTTCCCGGCTTGCATATCATCCGTATACTGGAGATCTTACACCTTTTCTAAAGGCAAAGCATTTTGAACGGTGAAGACAAGAGCTCCGTTTACATCGATTTAGAGCTTGACAGGTGACATAAGTGTTCCACTTTACGACTGAGAAGAAAATATGCAGCCTGTTTACGTTTGACAAAAACAGTACTTCTCATTCTCACTGACAGCTTCAGCTGTATTAATTCCCCCTAACAAAAGCATCTACTTAATGGTCACGAAGCCCTCAACCTATAACTCCACCAGATTATAATTTTGCTCCTTGAAACTAGTCAACCAGATTCCTCAGTCAAATTTGTGGCGAAGTAAGGGTGGCGAGGTGCTGTTAAGCCGAGTTTGAAGACCGTAGCGACATAAAGAAGAAATAAACAGAACTTACGAAGGCTGGCTTGGTAAATGAGGCTGCCTGGTGTCTTAGTTCACGCAGCTATTTTCTCCTACGCGGAGACACTGACTGTCAATATAAAGAAAACGCACACCCCAGGATTACAGCTGAAGATTAACGCACTTTTCTTCTTTCGCATAGCTTGCGATTGCTGATATCACGACACTTCTCCCATCTAATGTCGCTCTGTGCGGGTCCAGACGGTTGCGGATAATTGTTTGCGCCAATAATTTGTAATTTATTCACTTCAAAATTTATATTCTCTTTGAGTGCGGCTAATTATCAGTTGGCGCTGACTAGTTCACATACCATGCGGATACCATGCATTGCACACTAGCACAGTGTTTCTCATTTTTACTTTTAGCGAGGCGTTACTGCTAAGTCGAAAAATTAAAAACGTTCAAAGGAAAACAGAGAATGCTGCCGGTGAACTTTCGCGAGAAATGCGAAACCCCCCAATCACTTTGGAACGACCTGAAAGAAACGCGTACTTGCAGTGGTTCACACAGCTTTACTGCCCACGACTTTACTTACGGCTGCCCCTTTGGTTCTGAAAGAGAACGAATTAAAGGTTTAACATTCTAGTCCAGCCCTTCCTGACGCTTTTGAGAGCAAATCACCGCATGCTGCGATGCGGTGAATTAAGAGCTGAATTGCATTTAAAGCTCAGCAAAATTAAATTTCTCTCTCAGTCGTACACAAAAATATAAATTAGGTCATAAACGGGCATAAACACAAAGGTTTTGGGTATCCGTTTTTTGCCTTGACATAGGAATACATGTTTATTAATCATGGAACTTAGCTCAATAAAACCAGTGTTCCGCTTGAATATTTCATTACAAAGGATTTTGCACCGACAGTTTCGCTCTAGGTCAGCGCCAGCGCTCAAGTGGAACTTGACGACACGGTCGACCGGTCAACCAGTCAGCCACAATACTAATAACGGCAGCGTCGCTGGCAACGACTTGTTGTTACCGTCGAAACCCACTAGATTCGATGACGCCACAATATTTGGGACAAGTGAACCTTGGCGCCACTCGACGCCGGTGGAAATTCCGATCGGCCGTAGTGAAAACATTAAAAATCATATGAAATTATGTTCCACTGAACGCGTGCGACCGAAACTTGCTAGAAGGCATTTCCTTAGGCCAATGAGGTAAATGATATTATTTAGTAGCGTTCAAAGTTTTCACAGGACAGCATTAAGGCTCCCTCCCATTCTGCACGAGGACTGTCAAAAAATCGAATATATGCAGCAAGGGTTATGTGTTCACTGGAGTGTACACAAAGGTCCTGTACAGATATCCCAAGATGACTTCCCCGGCCCGTTTTTCATCTCATCCTCCGTAGCAACGAACGAAATCTAGCCTCACGTGACAGTGACAATTGCTGAATACAGTAGAACGGTAATGATTGGTTCAGAAGGAGGCGTAGATGATTTTCGGCACCGCGCCAAAATGTGTAATTTCCTACCTTCAGCCGTGGTCACCAGGTCCTGCGTGATGTCCGGTGCCACTACCGACAGCCCAGGTGCTGCCTCTTCAGTAGCGGGTTGTGTGTAAATTGGTTCTGCGACCGCCATCGGGACAGGCGTTGCCTGTCGCGGAGAAGGTTGCGTGTAGTAGGTTGAGCATTGGCGGCAGTAGGCCGTGCCTAAGCGGGTTGTGTGCTTGTGTGTTGTGTTGGGTTTAATGACACATAGGCATCTACGGCCATTATGCGCCAAAAACAAGGTATAAAAAATGTTTTCTGCGGGATTTTGATAGAAATGAGGAAAGTTAACGGTGGTGCAGAGGGCCTAAAATATTTAACTACCTAGAAATAACACAGAACAAGAGATTTAGGAATGGTTAATGGTAAAAGCTTTAAAAAGAAGGTCAGGTTGCGTCAGCGGCCACCCTTGGCTGAGCAAGGATGTCGAGGCTCCCGACCAATCAAATAAAGACCTCGGCCTTTTTTCTCAAGAATGAGGAAGTGGCTGAGGGACATCACGTGAACCACGGGGTCATGATTTAGATCCTGTTGAGAAATCCTGCTTCTATTAAAAATCTAAAAACACTAGACATGTCCACATTTGCATTAGCGCCTACGAGCACCGCTGGGTGAAAAGTAAGGGATTAATTATAAAACAGAGAAAAGCACTTTTTTCTTAGTTTTTCGAGTTTCGAGAATGAAAATAAAATGTGATTAACTGTAAGTTCATATCCACATGTACAGGTGCGGACAAAAATAAACGGAGCACGCAACTGTCTTCCAATATTTTTCACGCGTCACCTAATTGAAATTTCCAGCAGTGGTGCCCGCATGCTGGTAGCCGAGGTTGGTGAGCTTTCTTGTAGAGAAACAACGCTCCTTCATTGCCAATGGAGAAAGCGTGATTGCACTTCGAACGCAGCAGCGTGCTCCGTTTACTTATGGTCGCGCCTGTACAAACTTTTTTCTTTCAACAGCGGAAAGCTCTGTGTAATGTGTGTGACCTATACGGAGACGACAAATATTGATTTCCTTGAAAAGTCCCTGGTGGGCGCAACATTTCCATTCTCCTAAAACTGGCTTTACCAAGTGCAGTTTATTAATTGTTCCGTAGTTCCAAGTGGATTGCCATTTTTGTCTTGCTTTAAGCAGTACTATGGTTATGCACGGTTTCAACGGCATATTTACATTTTTAATTGGCTTGTCACGAGCATGGGCAGCGCACAAATCTGCTCTTTCGTTCAGTTTTATGCCAACATGACTTGGTACCCAGCAGAGCCTTATGTTTTGTCCTTGACCTATGGCTGTTATGTTGTGTATGATGCCGCAAAACAGCGGAGTCATTGTATTTCTAGAGTTAAGGGCCGTAAGCACCCTTAGCGTCTCTGTGTAAACACTGCTGTTTGCGAAATTCTTGTTTACTATTTGTTCTACGGCTAGACAGATGGCGTAACATTCGGCAATTAAGATGGATACACACTGTGGAAGCCTTAGTACTTTATACCAATTCCCTTGTACCACTGCGCTTCCAACGTAAGAAACAGTTTTTCCTCGAGTGTAAGAAATTCTTGTATTATATGTTCTTGTGGAATTTGTTTTTTACGGAAATGTGTAGGAGGAAAATCAAAGCTTGCAGGGAAATTGTACCATGGCGGCAGTGGGTCTCATCTTCTAGCAATTCTTGGAAGTCTGCCTAGTACGTCGAAGCTCTGGCACATCTCTTCAAATCGCAAGGGCAGTGGCCGGGTAATTTGCGGTTTGTTGTTAAGGAGTGTTCTAGATCGGCAATTAGTAGTGACTGGGTATATATGCTTCTGCAGTCAACGAATTTATAGAATGTACGAGCATGTGAGCATGGCTGTTCTGTATAAGTTATGGTTCGTTAGTTTCTACATGCAGACTGTTAATGGGCGATGTCCTCTATGCACCAGTGTAACGACGCAAACCTAAATTATGCACTGGATCAAATCGTTGAAGGTAGGATGGTCTCGCTGACCCATAAACTATTCATCCATAATCTAATGTAGAGGGTACTACAGCGCGATAAATTTGTAGGAGACATGTCCTATCGGAGCCCAGTGTTTTTTATGAGAGTATTTTTGGTATATTAAGGGATCGGGAAGTTTTCGTTTTGTGGGTACTTATGTGTGGCAGAAATGTGAGTCTTTTGTAAAAAGTTATTCCTAAAGCTTTGTGCTCGTCATTTACTGGTCACGTGACCTAGCTGGTTCAGAAAAAAGGTGGGATCGGTGCGCAGTCCTCTTCTAAGCGAGAAGAGGACAGCCACTGACCTAGCGCCGTAACCACTGAGCCACCGCGGCGGGGTGCAATAAACAAGCTCCTGCTTAAATACACCCTTGAGGTACTCCATTCTCCTGGATGAAGTTCCTTGACAGGGTTGTGCCTCGTCGTGCATGAAAGAAACGGTTGGAAATGAAGTCATTAAGGCAGTTCAACATCCTACCGCGGATGCCTACGTCCCTTAGGTCGCGGAGAATCCCAAACCTTCACGTTGTATCATACGCTTTCTCCATATTGAAGAAGACTGCAAGACAGTGCTAGTTTTGTATAAAAGGTTTTCTTCATGTGTTCGCGAAGCGAACTAAATGGTCAGTTGTTGAGCATGCCTTTTTGAAACCGCATTGATGGATAGTGAGCAGTTGGCATGGTTCAAGGACAAAAGTTAGTCTTATATTCAGGACACTTTCAGAAGATTTGGCGATAGTTTGTAAGGGCTATTGGTCCATAGCTACCGGGAGAGGTTGGAGACTTTCCTGCTTTCAGGAATGCAACTAACGGCTCTTTTCCATTCTACAGGTATTCTTCCTTCTATGAATATTTTGTTAAAGAAATGCGAGAGTGCCTCTGCAGCAGGCTGGGAAAGATGGGCAAGCATTTCAGAGTGTATCTGATCAGGTCCTGGAGCAGTTCCGTTGCCGACAGACAGTACTGTATTAATTTCTTCGAGGGTTATTACACTGTTTGTACCGCTGGTTTGCACCTGCAGTTGTTGCAAATTATTGTTTTTCGGCTATGTTTTTGTATATCAGAAGTGACTTTGTATAGTGTGATGAACTGAAAACTGCAGCGAAGTGTTCGCCCATTATGTCTGCCTGTTCCCTTATGCTTGTTTGTGTGCCAGGTGTTGTCAAAAAAGGAAATGTGAACGGTGAGAAGCTGCCATTTAATTTCCGAAGCTGCTCCCATAATTTTTAGATGTGGTTTGACTCTTTATAAGTGAGACGTAACTCTGCCATGATGCGTTCTCGGCACTGCGAGGGACGTACCAAGCTTTAACTCTTGCCTTTTTTTAAATGTACGAGGTTCTCTTGTGTCGGGTACCTGCGAAATTTACCCCAAGCTCTATTTTGTTGTTTCTTTGCTTGCTTGTAGTCTTATGTCCACCAGACTTTCTGGTTTTCTGGCACCACTCCTGACGACTGTAGAATTGCTTTGAGTGCGGCAGTTATGGTACAATTCGAAAACTTTTCATCTATCTGATCGACGGTGAGATTTTCTAAAACTATATTTTCTAAATTTGCTTTTGCTCTGAAAAGTTGCCAGTCGCCCAGATGAATCTTTCAGCGTCGCGGTTTTGTTGGGATGATTTGTGGTGCAGACGTTAGAATGATTAGTAGCGAGGTAATCAGTGCCATATGAGTTGTCGATGACATCCCATTTAAAATCGCTAAGAACACACGGTGAAATAAAAGACAAATCTAAACAGCTCATTTTCCCCGAGGTTTGGGAGCAGTATGTGGCCTTTTCCGTGTTTAAAAGATGTATATCATTTGGGAGTATAAAATCTTCTATTATCTGTACCCTCGAGTCAGAGCATTCGCTTCCCCAAACAGGGGAGTGAGCGTTAAAATCTCCAGCTACTGGCTCCGGAAATTCATCAATGAGTTCTTATAGTTATAGTTATATTGATTTTAATGGCGCAAAAGCAACTGAGGCTATGATGCGCCAAACACAAGGTTAGAGTTTTTGTTAAAGGTGAAGCTTTTATACTTAGAGTTTGTTTAAAACACTGGCTTCCCTGAGAAACCTAAAAATACAAGAGATGTCAACCAGTGCTCGATCACCTAAAAGTAACATGGGGTGTAAAGGGATGCTTTCTCTGTAAAATGTTGTGAAATATTTCTTTCTTAGTTCTTCTAGTTTTATGCATGAAATTAAAATGTGGTTCACCGTGAGTTCAGCACCACACATTTCACAGAGAGGTTTGTTCTGTTTGGTTAGTAGAAAGCTGTGCGTGAGGTGGGTGTGTCCAATGCGGAGCCGACATAAAATAACTTCGGTAAAACGTTCTTGATGCCTACATGATTGCCATTCCCCTAAAATTGGTTTCACAGAATGTAGTTTGTTGTTTATGTGTTCTTGCCATGCAGCCTGCCACTTATTTCTGAGTTTACTGGTGATAAACTTTAAACAATCCCTGTGCGGTATGTTCACTTGCTTTATTTGGCCATTCCGGGCTTGTGCAGCGCATACATCTGCTTTCTCATTACCTACGATTCCAACATGGCTAGGAACCCAGAAGAATTTAATGTTATGTTTTTGTTTTGTGATTTTAACAATGTTATGTATGATGTTACCTATTATGGGTTCAGCAGCATTTCTGGAGTGCAGTGCTTTGAGCATACTCAGGGAATCGGTGTAAATGATGCTATTTTTGATGTTTTCTCTTACTATTTTTTCTACAGCTACAAAGATGGCATAACACTCAGCAGTAAAAACCGATGCGCATTCTGGTAGTCGCATTATCTGTTTATTTTTTTCTTGGATTACTGCACTTCCAACATGACTTTCTGTTTTTGAGCCATCGGTATAAAATTCAATGTAGGTGTCATACGTTTCTTGTAGTGCAAAGAATTCCTGTAATATGTACTCGTTTGGCGTTTGCTTTTTGTCTAAATGTGTCATTGTGAAGTCACATACTGAAGGCAGGCTGTACCATGGTGGCAAATATTCATTCCTTTGTGCAATATTCGGTAGGGCATCTAGTACTGTTAGCTCTTCACATTTACCTTCAAAGCGCAGTAGTAATGGCCTGATAGAATGTGGTTTGTTGATGAATAATGTTTTAGATGGGCACTTGGTGACAATTGGATGGCAGAGATGTTTCGGAAGAGAACGGATTTTTAGGACATATGTGCATGTAAGGGCGATTCTTCGATCCTCAAGAGCGGCTTCATTAGTTTCAACGTAAAGGCTAACTACTGGTGATGTTCTGTATGCTCCAGATGATAGGCGCAGGCCAAGATTATGAATGGGGTCTAATCTTTTTAAGTAGGATGCTCTTGCCGAACCATATACTATGCACCCGTAGTCCAGCTTGGAGCGCACCACAGAGCGATATATTTGTAAAAGGCTTGCTCTATCGGACCCCCACCGCTTCCGTGAGAGCACTTTTAAGACATTGAGGGCTTGAGAAGCTTTCTTTTTAAGGTTGTTAATGTGTGGTAGAAATGTGAGTTTCTTGTCGAAAGTTAGGCCTAAAAATTTGTGTTCTTGTTTAATTGGTAGCGCAGTGTGATTCAGGTATAGACTGGGATCGACCTGTAGGCCTCGTCGCAATGAGAAAAGAACAGCTACTGTTTTTTGAGGGGAAAATTTAAATCCATTTCTGTCTGCCCAAGAACCTAGTTTATTTAGTGTGATTTGTATTTGTCTCTCACAGGTTGATATACTGGAGGACGTGCATGCTATTTGTAGGTCATCTACATAAACTGAATACATTATGGACTTGGGTATTACTTTAGCTAAGGAATTCATTTTTACTATGAAGAGTGTCGTGCTTAGAATGCACCCCTGGGGTACGCCGTTCTCTTGGGTGAAAGTCATGGAGAGAGTTGCTCCTAGGCGGACTCGGAATGTGCGGTTAGCCAGGAAGTCGTTCAAGCAGTTCAACATCCTGCCGCGGATACCTCGCTCTGCTAGGTCACGGAGGATGCCGAACTTCCACGTAGTATCGTAGGCCTTCTCCAAGTCGAAGAAGACTCCAATACAGTGCTGCTTGTGGATGAACGCCTCCCGGATGGTGTTTTCTAGGCGGACAAGATGATCTGTGGTGGAGCATGTTTTCTTAAACCCACATTGGTGTTTATCTAGTAGTTGCCGAGATTCAAGTACGAAGGTTAGTCTAATGTTTATTACACTTTCGAAAGATTTAGCAATGCAGCTGGTGAGGGCTATTGGTCTGTAACTGCTAGGACTTGTTGGTGGTTTTCCGGGTTTGAGAAAAGGTATTATGACTGCTTTTTTCCACTCGTCAGGTATATTTCCAGTTATCCAGATTTTATTAAAGAATTTTAACAGTGCCTCTACAGCAGCCTCCGAGAGATGGGCAAGCATAGCGTAATGCACGTTGTCTGGTCCTGGTGCTGTCTTTTTTCCAGAAGATAATACCTTATTTAATTCTTGCAGTGTGAGAGGCTGGTTGTAATCCTCATGTATACCTGCTCCGGATGGTAATTTTTGTTTTTCAGCTATTGCTTTGTGTTTCTGAAATGTGTTTGTGTAGTTGGATGAACTTGAGATCTCAGCAAAATGCTCGCCCAATATGTTGGCCTGTTCTTCTAAAGATGTTTGTGTCTCGGGTGCTGTCAAGAGAGGAAGTGTGAAAGGCGCATGGTCACCAGTAAATTTACGAACTTTTTCCCACATTTTCTTTGATGTTATTGAACTATTTATTGAGGAGACATATTTCTGCCAAGAGTTTTTTTCTGCATTTCTTCGGACATACCGCGCTCTGGCTTTTGCCTTCTTAAAGGTAAGTAAGTTCTCTGCAGTGGGATATCGACGCAGAGCATTTTCTAAAACTATATTTTCTAAATTTGCTTTTGCTCTGAAAAGTTGCCAGTCGCCCAGATGAATCTTTCAGCGTCGCGGTTTTGTTGGGATGATTTGTGGTGCAGACGTTAGAATGATTAGTAGCGAGGTAATCAGTGCCATATGAGTTGTCGATGACATCCCATTTAAAATCGCTAAGAACACACGGTGAAATAAAAGACAAATCTAAACAGCTCATTTTCCCCGAGGTTTGGGAGCAGTATGTGGCCTTTTCCGTGTTTAAAAGATGTATATCATTTGGGAGTATAAAATCTTCTATTATCTGTACCCTCGAGTCAGAGCATTCGCTTCCCCAAACAGGGGAGTGAGCGTTAAAATCTCCAGCTACTGGCTCCGGAAATTCATCAATGAGTTCTTGTAGATCATGTACTGTGAATGTAAAGTGTGGAGGAAGATGTACAGAACAGATTGTTATTGTTTTATAGCTGACGATGTTGACCGCGACTGACTCTAGTTTTGTTTCCAGTTCATTTTCTTGGGCAGGGACGCCGCTTTGAACGAAAATCGCGACGCCTCCTAAAGTCTATTTGCGTGCTCGCGATCGCGTCGAAAAGTTTTAAAATGTTTAAGGATATTCACGTGTTGGGGACCAAGATTTGTTTCCGGAACACATAAAGCTACGGGAAACATTGACCCTGAAATCAGTGTGTCATGTCGCTGTAATTCCTCAGTAGTAATCTGCAGTTCCATTGGACTGGAAAAGCTATGTTTATGTTTTCGGGTGGGATTGCAAAGGGGTTTACTTTTGATCTAGGCCAGTTATGAGGGCCCTGTTATTTTTCGGTGCACCCCGCAGCACCGCCCCTGCGCACCACATCAGCGAACTTGCATTTTACTCTGAAGGAGAATGCATTCGTACGTTCAAATCGCCTTCTTGCTTCTTCAAATGAAGTATTTTCCTCTGTCTTTATGGTGAGTATTTCTTTTTCCTTCTTCGAACGCGGACATGTCCTGCAATATGCAGCATGGTCTCCTTCGCACTTCGCGAAGCGTAGGGCGGCGTCACATTCCTCAGAATGGTGGTTCTTCCAAGCACATTCAGCGCAACTTCTACGGCCATGGCCAAACCGTTGACAAATGAAGCATCTTCGGGGGCTAGGGATGTAGTGCCTTACGTTGACTTTAAAGTAACTAACTTCGATGGTTTCAAGCAAGCTGCTGGTGTTTAACGTGAGGACCATGTGTTTAGTGTCTATTTCTTTGTTATTCTTGCGATCCTGTGAACGTCAATTACATTTTGGTCGGTCAGCCCTGGAAGCATTTTGGTTTATCTTACATCAATGAAGTCTCGGACTGTTTTAAGTAATCGGTGCGAAGTCACGCAGACAGGGATGTCCCCTATTTACACTATGTTTCAGATTTTCGACCACTGGATGCTCTCGCGCAGTTCAAGAAGTAGGTCACGGCTGGCCATTTTTGATACCCTGTAGGCAATGCTCATGGCTTGTGTCAAGCACTTTGATACAAGAAAGGGGGATAGAATTCTTGCTTGTTGTTCTTCACTTTCACTATAGATAACATTAAACTTTGTGAATGTTGCTTTCTTTATTAGAAAAAATTCTCCTGCATAATTCCGCCCTCTTTTTACAGAGGAATCATGTTTACAAAGAAAGGGAGCCATAAAAAAATTTAGTTTTTAGGTAATTGTGCCAGCCACCCACCACGGAGCCCAACTAAGGGACGGGACAGGAACTTGCAAGCAAGTCTTGCCCACGCCAGCTGTACACATCAACTATAATTAAATATGGCGCAACTCAGGGTAGTTGGTCACGCAAGGTTAACCTAGCCCCCAAGAAAAAAGGAAAAAGCAAGGGAGGAGGAGACCGGAGAGTTGTAAAAAAGAAGTTAGGAAAGTGGATGGAGCAGAGGATAGGAAAATGGCGACTGCCGATTTCCCCCGGTCGGGTCAGGCCGGAGGTGCCGTGTACAGGAAGCTGGGGCCAAAGTGGTGTGTTGCTTCCGCCGAGGGGCCTTAAAGTTCCAAACGCTCGGCATCGGCTCAACCACCAGGATCCCCTTTTCCCCGGACACGGCGATGCCCCGTACGGCTAAACGTGGGTGCTCGGGTCCATGGTGACGCACTGCTCACCGTCATCCTCCTCCGAGGATGCCCCTGCGGTTGCTCAAGAACCCGTGGTGTCGCACCTTACCAACATCTGCATGCAAGAGATGCCCCTACGGGGTAGTGTGCTTGTGGCCGGAAGCTGTGAGGAAGCGTGTTGAGCGTTCGCGGGGGCAGGCTTAAACTGGTACGGTGTTCGCTGGAACAGGTGGTGGGTAAACGGGTCTGACGTGCGCGGGAGCAGGTTGTGTATAAGCTGGTTGTGCGAAGCAGGGTTGGACAAAAGTAGATCGTACGTCAGCAGCAGTGTTGACGCTGTACAGCTGGGGATTCCCCGCCGGGTCGAAGTCGCCGTACATCACGCTGGCTCGGAAGGTGAAAACCTGCGCATGAAAAAACACCATACGGGTCCAGACAAGACCTTGTCGCTTTTCGCCCTGTCTTCTACGATACTGCACTGAGACAGCCCCTTAGCACCAGAGTAAAGTGCAGTCATTGTTAATGAATTTTAATGCCCCAAGCCTGCACTGCAGGCTCTGAGTCAGAACACAGTGAAAAACTCCGAATTAGTTTTTATGCCCTGTCATTCTGCGACGTGTAATGAAAATTAGGCGTACCAGACTTTTTGCATTTCATCTCAATCTAAACTAAGCTTTTAAGTAACTTTAAAGGCTTCTATAACTTTATAAGCAACTGCATAAAACTTTCACAAATATAAAAGTCATCCCACCTCCATAAAATTAAAGGAAGAAATCTGTGAACATGAGCGTTTACAAGATGCTACCGAAAGAAACTGTGGTGAGAAGCACCTTGCCTATTCTCCTTGTCCATTGGTGCATTTGAGCTTCGCTTCTAAGGGCTTTAGGAATCCCACATAAATAGAGGAGTCATTAATCAATCGTGTGTCAGCTTGCTTATATTAAGTAACGCAAGATCAGAGCTCACGAATTTTATCACGGACTGGAAAGACATTCCTTAAAGGCATTCGCAGACTACACCCTGTCCAGCATGAATCAAGTTGCGCTGAATACCCTCAAGCACGAAAAAGAGAACGCGAAAATTAATTTGCCTACGACGAATTCAGCTAAACTCGGCTAAAGATAGCGCCATTCGCCCGCAGAATACTATTCGCATTTGAGAGCAATTCGGATGCGGCTATGAGTAAAAAAAAAAACAGATAGTATGGGTGCCCGGCCGCCAGGGGGTTGAGGGAAACGACGCCGCACACGCGGCTGCGCAAGCGTTCCCTCCCCCGGTTCTGCCGCTGCAATCATACCGATTCTGCTAAACTCTTACGCGGATATTACAAACCATTTACACCTCTGCAGGAGGGTATGGCGGGTCTCGGCAGAAGCGTGAAGCGCCACTTTAGACGGCTCGAAACCAGGTCTTTCTTAAATCCCGCCGTACTAAAACAAGTGAACCCGACATTTACGGGCAACTGCAAATTCTGCGGGCAGTATGCTGACCTACACCGCATGGTGTGGGCCTGCCAGTACAATGCACATAGTTCTTATAGGTCAGCCAGCTAGGGAGGCCTGGGAGGCGGCGCCCCTATCCAGCTAGGACCTGGAGGCCCAGTGGTCCCTTGTCCAGAGAGCACGGGCAGCGGCGGCGGCAAATGGCGTCCCGGAATAGGGACTGCCACCCAGGTCAACGAATATCCCCACCTCCTTTCAAAATTCAGTACAGTATTGCAATAAATGTTTTCTCCTCCTCCTCCTGGCGTAACGGTCGCTTAGTCTCTAATAAGGTTTGGTTTGTGGTGTTTAACGGCCCAAAGCGACTCAGGCTATGAGAGACGCCGTAGTGAAGGACTCCGGAAATTTCGACCACCTGGGGTTCTTTCACGTGCACTGACATCGCACAGTACACGGGCCTCTAGAATTTCGTCTCCATCGAAATTCGCCCGCCGGGGCCGGGTTCGAACCCACGTCTTTTGGGTCAGCAGCCGAGCACCATAACCACTGAGCCACCGCGGCGGCCTTAGTCTCTAATAAATTCGACCAGAAGGTTAGCTAGGTTCATGTATGCATGTGGACGATACTAGTGTGTCGGCAGCCGGCAAACTAGCTCGCAGTGAAATTTGCGGCCGTTTCACCTTATTGGCTGACTCCGGTCGCATTACGACACACAGTGACAATGAAAGGGCATTGCCGGAATTCTCTTTCTCCAGCTGTTCCGCGGGCAGAGTACCCCGCACAAAACGTTTCGGCAGCCGGCAATCAACCGTAACGCAAAGAATCTCAGAACGCTACCTAAAAGCTATTCTGCCAGCTGTCGGCAATATATACGCACTTCCTATTCCCATCAGCATTCTTGCGAAAATTTGCCGCGTTAGAGATACCAAAGCAGTCACTACTAAATGGCGCCATACATTACACACGCGCGCCGAAATCAGCAGTGCCCTGGCCCGCTGCCAAGGTCGTCCAGCCAGCCATGGCTGCAAACACTCCCTTTAAAACATAAACGCACAGTGCCGCTATGCTGAAGCGCTCCCACGGCCTCTCCTGCGGACACCAGTAGCGGCGGATATCTGTGGAACGAGCTGAGAATAGCTAACGCTCTAAACGCCTTTCAGTCCTACTGGGTGACACACACGACAGGGCAACACGGTGCTGAGCAAGCAATGACAACCTCACTCACCGATCTAAACGCTGCGGTACAGGCGTCCACAACAAGCCGCGGTGGCGCTTTGGCTGAGGTCTTCTTCACTGAAGTACTGACAAGGTGTAGATCAATGGGCACAGATAGCTGAATACCTGAGGTGATATTCTTCTTCGTCGCCACTTCATAATATTGGCCTTCCGCGCGGTAGACAATGCGAAAAAAAAACGAAGTGTAAACACGACCGTTCGTTTACGCTAGTGCAAACAGAAACAACGACAACTTATACTACGCAGCGAAGGAAAAGCGTATTACGTAACTCTAGGCACAAACCACACAGCTTTTGTCTTAGGCAGTGCTCGCGTCATGTAGGTCAGGTGTATACATTGTTGGGGTAGGCACGGTGCAAGTTCATGTGGTAGGGTGGGTCATCATCATCGTCAGCCTGACTACGCCCACTGCAGGGAAAAGGCCTCTCCCATGTCTCTCCAATTAATCCTGTCCTTCGCCAGTTGCGGCTACCGTATTCCCGCAAATTTCTTAATCTCATCCCCCCACCTAACTTTCTGCCGCCCCTGCTACGCTTGCCTTCTCTTGGAAAGGAAAATATGTGAAAAAAAGTACATTCTGTATTCTAGTTCACTGCAACATGAGCCTGTATGCTTGGTATGACAGGCGCTCTATTAGTTAGGGTCACAATGCTCAGTGGTTATGTGCACTCCCATCCCAGGCACCCTTAGAGCATGTGGGGTCGAGAAGATGTCCTCGACTCAGCATGACAACCTCAGCTGGTTACAGCCCAGCTTTTTCCGGTCGCAGTTCAGACAATCAGTCGATATCAAAGTAAAAAAGTCATTTTTGTGTTCTGGGTGGGAATGAAAAGGGGTGTACTTATTTTCTGAACCCGTTATGATGGGCCTGTCTTTTTTTCTCTGAAGAGACCTGTTCCGCCGCTGTAAAGCAGGCGGGCTGGGAGTTACGTCCATCACTTCGCCGCAAGTTCTGGTAGACAGCGGAGAAGCCACGGGTGTGTCGGTTTCAGGCTTCCCACGTCGGGAGAAAGTCCTGCGGGATGCCCAATTGTGGGCCGGCACTCCTTGCTTTGGAGCAGCCTTCGCTCTCCCCGCCTGGGGCGTGAATGGCCCTGCCATGGGCTCGGTGGAAGTGGCCTAGGCAGGCGCCTGAGTGCTGTGTGGTGCTCCACCCCTGCGCACCACATCAGCGAAGTTGGGCAGCGAAGGCACATACTGCCTTCTCGCTTCTTTAAATGTGAGTGTTTTCCTTGGTCTTTATAATCATTATCACTTTTTCTTTCTTCCAGGACGGACAAACCCTGGAATATGCCGCATGGTCTCCTTCCCAGTTTGCGCAGCGTGGGGCAACGTCACATTCCTCAGAATGGTGATCCTTTGAAGTGCAATTCGCGGTAGTCTCTCGGTCGCGCCAACTCTTTGAGCCGTGGCAGAACCTTTGACAATTGAAATATCTGCGAGGGTTGGGTATATAAGGTCTTATATTCGCTTTCAAATATCCCACTTCGGTTGTGTCGGGTAATGAGCTGGTGTCGAACGTAAGGATCAAGTGTTTTGTGTCTATTTCCTTATTGTCCTTCCGTTTTTATTCGGTGAACATTTATGACATCTTGGTCACTCAGTCCTTCGAGGATTTCTTCTTTTTTTTGTTATGTGGGCAAAACCAGTTTCAGATATTACGCCTGGGACAGTGTTCAGAGATCGGTGGAAATTTATGGAGAAGGGAATGTACCCTACAGACAGAATGTTTGCAAGTAAGTCCTGGACGTTGTCACGCAGTTCGAGCAATAAGTCACTGCTGGCTATTTTTGATACATTTTAGCCAATGTCCATGGCTTCTGTCAAGCACTTTGATACAAGAAAGGGGGATAGAATTCTTGCTTGCTTATCTTCTACTTCGCTATAGATGACGTGCTATTTGGGAAAACTTACTTTTATTTTCTGAAAAAGGTCTTCTGCATCGTTCCGCCCTCTTTAGAGAGAGCAATCATGTTTGGAAAGAGAGGGAGCCATACAAAAATTTTAGTTTTTCGGTCATGGTGCCACCCACCAACCACGGAGCACAGCGAGGGGACAGGACAGGAACTTGCGAGCAAGTATGCCGACGCCAGCTGTACACCCTAACTATGACCTAATAAGACGACACACAGGGTAGTCTGCACACAGGGTAAACCTTAGCCGCCAGGAAAGAAGGCAAAACAAAGAGAGGAGGAGATAAAAAATTTGTAGCAGAGCCGACATTTGGGCTAGTTGATGTGAATTCACGGCGGAAAAACTGCGCAAACTTAGAGACCACAGAACAAGAGGGCAGACACTTCAAGCGCTGACTCTCAACTAAGGTTTATGAGAAAATCTGAACAGAATATATGCAGTAAACAGGGGGAACAGATCACGTGCATGGCATGAAAGAGAAATCTAAACAAGAGCGGCGCGCGTCTGCACACGGTTGTTCAAGTATCTGAATTCCATATCTGACAGGGCCACTGAAGGTTCGCTGACCCACCGGTTGCCATTTTTTCTAATAAAGAAGGCTTCCATCAGCTCCCGGGTCACCTTGTCTTGGTGGCAAAAAAGCACATTAGCTCTCGGGAAAAGGGGGCTGCATTTGCAAGCCGGGCAGTGTGCGGGTAGGTTGTCTGGCGAGTCACTGCCGAGTAAGTTGCGGTGCTCAAAAAGCCTTACGTTTACACAGCGTCCTGTTTGCTCGATATACTCTTTACCGCAACACAGTGGCAATCGATAAACAACACCCTTTTTATAAGGAATGAGAGGCGGCAAATGTTTAGTTGTACGAGCCTTCCGATTCTTGTGGGTACCAGCCGCCACTTTTAGGTCCACTTGTGGGCAAATTGCAGAGAACTTCTTTGGTGCCGAGAACACCACCCTAACGTCGTACCTTTTTGCCACGCTCTATAACCCATGGGAAAGCCTCGGGTATGAGTCAGGGCACTGAAAACTGATCAAGGACGGTATCGCTGTTTCGTGCCTTAAGACTGCCACTTCTAGGTCCTGCCATCACCGTGTTGAGGAAAGTGTGTCAGAGCAAGTAGTAAAAGGTAGTGGTTTTCCCGGTCTCGTTATCTCCAGGGCAGGAGAAAAAGCTCTGAGGTAAAGACAGGGGCCAACGGAATAGGCCGTGTTGACAGTGAGCGCCGTAGGCCAGCTGCCATTCCGTACGCTCACAGGCTTTCACATGGGTTAAAGAGCGTGGCAAAAAGGTACGAAGTTGGGGTGCTGTTCTCAGCACCAAAGAAGCTCGCTGCCATTTGTCCACAAGTGGACCAAAAACTGTCCGCTGGTGCCCACAAGAAGCCGAAGACTTGTACAACTAAACATGTGTCGCCTTTCATTTCTTGTAAAAAGGGTGTTGTTTATAGATTGCCACTGTCTTGCGGTAAAGAGTATGCGGGCAAACGGGGCGCTGTGTAAACGTAACGCTCTTTGAGCACCGCAACTTACTCGGCAGTGACTCGCGAGACCACCTACCCGCACACGGCCGGGTTTGCAAATGCACCGTCCTTTTCCCGAAAACAAATGCGCTTTTTGCGCCACCAAGACAAGGTGACCCGGGAGCTGATGGAAGCCTTCTTTATTAGGAAAAACGGCAACCGGTGCGCCAGCCAACCTTCAGTGGCCCTGTCAGATTTGTTATCAGATACTTCAACAACCGGGTGCACATGCGCGCCGCTCTTGTTTAGATTTCTCCTTCACGCGATGCACGTAATCTGTTTCCCCGTGGTTATGACGTAAGCAGTCTTAGGTGGTTAGTGTATATATTCGCTTCCGTTTTTCTTATAAACCTGAGCTGCGAGTCAGCGCTTGTAGTGTCTCCTCTCTTGTTCTGTGTTCTCTGTATAAGTTTGCGCTGTTGTTCCACCATGAAAAAATTTGTGAGAAAGAAGATAGGAAAGTGAAATATGAAGACGACAGGAAAAGGCGACTGCAGATTCCCTTGATCGAGTCAGGCCGGAGGTGCCGCCTACAGGAAGCTCGGGCCAAAGTGATGTGTTGCCACCGCTGCTGGGCCTTAAAGGTCCAAACGCTCGGCATCGGCTCAACCAGCACGATTCCCTTTTCCCTGCACACGGCGATGCCACGCACGGCTGAGCGCGGATGCTCGGGTCCGTGGTGACGCACTGCTGACCTCCATGCCTCTGCGGGGATGTCCCTGCGGATGCTCAGGAACCTGTGGCGTCGACACTCACCAACATCTGCACGCTGCAGATGTTCCTGTGGGGAGAATTTGTCATACAATGAGCAATCCTTGACGAAGGAAGGCTTGAACGTTTTAAAAGTATTCTGGTTTGTAGATGACTTTTTAATTCTTTTAGCAAGGAAGAATGATGTGTATTAAGAATTGAACACTGATATTTTAGATCAATTCATAAGACTTGGTAAGGGCTTGACCTTCACGCACGAATTCCCTAGTACGAACACTTTACAGTATTGGGACATGCAACTGATCCTCTCCGATTTTCACCTGTGTTGCATGTACCACTCCAGGGGAGCGAAGGATTTACTGCCATTCGATTCAGCTCACTCGAAAACTTTTAAGAGATATTGGTGCCATTTGTCGGGTGTCAGCGCTCATGAAGTCGCGCTAGCATAGAATAAGTGAAAGCTTTGGAAACCAGATTTCTAGATTGGACGCTGCCGGCAACCCCTGTGCGATCGTGACGGCGGTAAGTGAATCCCTGCTCCAGAAGTTGAAAGGAGAAACGCGAAAAAGGGCTCCAAACAATGCTATGAAACCTGTTGTGATGCCTGATGCACACAAGATCGCGCACAACCTGAAGAAAGTGGCCAGCAGGTACGAAGTACCGATGGTGTTCTCAGCGCCAAAGAGGCTAAGCCAGCTGCGCTCACGCACAGGAAAGCATAAAGAGAGGAAAAGGGGTTGCGGAAAAAGGTACGTGAAGCCCTTTGTAAAATGCGCGACACGAGTGGTTTACGAAATACCACTGACATGCGGAAAGGCCTATATCGGCAAGACAGGGCACTGCGTAAATGATCGCGCAGGTAAGCATGAGCGCTCATAAGGCGATAAGGATAGTCATTGCAGAGATTTCAAATGCCTACCATGTCTTCTTGAGACAAAGGTTCTTGGCAGGGGCAGTAGTATCATTGCACGCGAAATTTCGGAAGTGTTTCTTATAAAGAACGACAGCAATTTTGTAAGTGATGCGTCAGTAGGCCTGTACGATAACGAGTTGCAATTTTTGAGCTCTGTCTTTTAGGGTATGATGAGTGCACACGTGTATCAGAACTTGTCGTGAATGTACCTTGCGCACATGAGCACCTTTTTTCTATATTTAGGGGCACGGCCCCTGAATAGTTGACAGTTTGCGCTCGTCCTGTTCTATGTGTTCTTCTCTTACGTGTCGTAGTTTTAGCGCAATATAACGTGCTTATGTAGACGATCACCAACTAGCCGGAAAACGGCTCTTGGTAAAGAATAACATAAGATGTACAGAAAACATAACAACAGTCAAGCAGACAACAAGGAAAAAGGAAGTTTTAAGATTTGAAGCCCTACATATTACTAAAAACGGCGGCCAATGAGTTATCCTTGTGACTATGCTTGCAACCTAGACCATTGCACTGCTAGAATTAATGTCAACAGCCTTTGCCCACAATCGCTAAGTGTAGGTTAGCACCTACCAAAGCTTCAATCATATTGTCCGTGAGCTCGGCATCAAAAGCCTGCACAGCCTCTGCTGAACCGAGAGGACTGTCCAATAATGCGGAGAGTTTTGTTACATGTGGCCATGCTTCCCTCTGCCCAGAAGTGTTCCAACACTATCCAAAATATCTGACTGGGTATTCCGTAATGTACTGAATGAATTCAGCACACGGCGCTGAAAATTTTCAAGAAAACTAATCTCGCAATCTTTGAAAATTTACTGCAGGCGAAGTGGAACTCACAAGCACAGCTCAAGCATGTACTGCAACTTGGATGTAAACACATGAGACATCATTCTAGTGCAGGGGCGTAGCCTGGGGGGGGGGGGGGGGGCTAATGGACTTTAGCGCCCCCCCCCCTCGAATTTTTTTCCAAACTGTCATCGACCACAGCATGGCCCAAGTACACATCGCGACTCCTGCTATAATAGTTTTGTTCTTGCCTGGATCGTCTGTCTTTCCGTGTAATAAGTTTACTATCTGCGATTGCGCAAGATGGTTATTGGCCGTGTTTCACGAATTATAAGAGTGACTCTTGCTCAGATACGTAGATTTAATGGAGACGTATACGTGTATTTAAAAATCTTGTGTTGTGTTGTGTTGGGTTTAATGGCACATAGGCATCTAAGGCCATCATGCGCCAAACACAAGGTAGTAGGGAATGTTTTCTGTGTGATTTAATAAATATGTGGTGTAAAGGGCCTAAAAATTTTAACTAGCTAGTAATAACAGACAAAACGAGATTTGAGAATGGCTAATGGTAAAAGCTTTAAAAAAAGGTCAGGCAACCTCAGCGGCCATCCTTGGCTGGCCAAGGATGTCGAGGATCCCAACCAATCAAATAAAAGCCTCAGCCTTCTTCTCAGGAACGAGAAAGCGGCTGAGGTGTATCATGCAATAAAGCGAGCCAGTGTTTCAATGTTTACAGTTTTTCCAGTAAGCCTGCTTCTTTTAAAAAGTTAAAAATAGAAGGTATGTTAACAATAGCATTATCATGTAAGAGCAGTGTTGGATGGAAAGGAATGCATTCTTTATAAAATTGACTGAAGTACTTTTTTCTTAGTTTTTCAAGTTTAACACAAGAGATTAAAATATGGTTAACCGTAAGTTCGTCTCCACATTCTTCGCAAACAGGTTTGTCTTGTTTGGTTAGTAGAAAGTTGTGGGTAAGGTGTGTGTGTCCAATACGTAAACGACATAAAATAACTTCAAAGAAGCGTTCCTGATGAGTGCATGATTTCCATTCTCCTAATATTGGTTTTATTACGTGTAGCTTGTTATTTATCTGACTATTCCATATGCTCTGCCATTTGTTTCTCAGTTTGCTCTGAACTAGCTTCATACAATCATTGTGTGGGATGCTTATTTTCTGTATTTCCGTGTTGTGGGCTTCAGAGGCGCATGCGTCCGCTCTCTCGTTACCATCAATTCCAACATGGCTTGGAACCCAACATAATTTTATGTTATGTCCTTGTGTTATGATCGTTATTATGTTGTGTATGACAGTACCTATTGATGGCATGACTGCATTTCTGGACTGTAGTGCTTTCAGTACACTGAGGGAGTCTGTGTAGATAATACTGTTTTCGATGTTTTTGCTCATTATTTTCTCCGTAGCAAGAAACACAGCACAACACTCGGCTGTAAAAACTGATGCACACTAAGGAAGCCTTACTATTTTTTCCCAGTTCCCTTCCACTACTGCACTTCCAACATAACCTGTAGTTTTAGATCCGTCTGTGTAGAACTCCGTGTAGCTATCGTATTTTTTCTGTAGTGTAAGGAACTCTTGTATGATGTGTTCTGCTGGAGATTGTCTCTTATTGAACTGTGTAAGACTTATATCACAGACCGACGGAAAACTGTACCAAGGGCCAAATGCGTCGCCACGTTCTGCAACATTTGGTAATGTTTCTGATAAGTCAAGTTCTCGGCAGATCTCCTCAAACCGCATTAGCAAAGGCCTGGTTGCTTGGAGCTTATTTGTAAATATTATTCGAGAAGGGCATCTTGTGACGATTGAATAACACACGTGTTTTGGTCGCAACCTTATTCTAAGAATGTATGATTATGTAAGTGCTTTCCTTCTATCTTCTAGTGATGGCTCATTTGCTTCAACATGAAGGCTCATTACCGGAGACGTTCGGTATGCTCCACAAGAAAGGCGAAGACCTAGATTATGAACTGGATCTAATTTTTTTTTGATATGAAGGCCTTGCGAGCCGTACACTATACTCCCATAATCTAGACATGAGCGCGCTAGAGAACGGTAGATATGAAGGAGGCATGTTCTGTCAGATCCCCAGCGTTTCCTTTAGAGTACTTTAAGGATATTCATTTTGCACGGGAGGCCTTTAGTTTCAAGTTGTTTATGTGCGGCAGAAATGTAAGTTTTTTATCAAATGTTATTCCTAAAAATTTATGTTCTTGTTTTACCGGTAGTGTGGCTCCATTTAGGTTTAAGTTCGGATCGATCTGCAAGCCTCTTTTAAGGGAGAAAACAACAGCCACTGTTTTCTGTGGAGAGAACTTGAACCCATTTTTGTCTGCCCAGATTGCTAGCTTGTTTAATGTGAGTTGTACCTGCCTCTCACACGTTGACAGGCTGGAGGACGTGCAAGCAATCTGAAGGTCGTCGACATACACGGACTACATTATTGAGTTGGGAATTATTTTCGCTAAAGAATTCATTTTCACTAGAAAAAGAGTGGTACTTAGGATACAGCCCTGCGGTACCCCATTCTCCTGGACAAAGCTCTGCGAAAGGGTTGCACCCAGGCGCACCTGAAAAGACCGGTCTGACAGGAAATCCTTCAGGCAGTTCAACATCCTACCCCGGATGCCAAGATCTGCCAAGTCGCGTAGAATGCCATATCTCCATATGGTATCATATGCCTTCTCCATGCCAAAGAAGACTGCCAGACAGTGTTGTTCATGTATGAATGCCTCTCGGACTGTGTTTTCTAAGCGGACGAGATGATCAGTTGTCGAACATCCTTTTTTAAATCCGCACTTGTTGATGTCAAGGAGTTCGCGTGATTCAAGAATGAACATGAGCCTAATGTTGAGCACACTTTCAAATGATTTTGCTGTACAACTTGTAAGAGCTATGGGCCTATAATTATTTGGGGAGGTGGGCAGCTTTCCAGGTTTTAAGAACGGTACGATAACTGGTTTTTTCCAAGCCTTCGGCATCTGTCCGGACACCCATATTTTATAAAAAAAATTGCGAAAGTGCCCCTACAGCAGCTTCGGACAGGTGGGCAAGCATTTCATAATGTACACCATCCGGGCCAGGTGCTGTCTGTTTACCGGAGGACAGTACATTTTTGATCTCCAGAATTGTAAATAATGTATTGTATGTTTCGTTTGTACTGCCAGTCGTTGGAAGTTTCTGTTTTTCAGTTGTGTTTTTGTGTTTTAAGAATGACTGTGTGTAGTGTGAAGAGCTTGAAACGTCAGAGACATGTTGTCCTAGTATGTCAGCCTGTTCATCTATACTTGTTTGTGTTCCAGGGGCTGTTAGAAATGGTACTGTAAAGGGAGAGAATTTGCCGTCTAATTTATGCACCTGTTCCCACATCTTTTTTGATGTAATTGAACTATTGATAGATGATACATAGTTTTTCCAGGAGGTCTTCTCGGCATTTCGACGGATACGACGTGCATTTGCTCTCGCCTTTTTAAAGTTTATAAGGCTCTCGTGTGTGGAGTATCTTCTAAAAATTCCCCAGGCTTTATTTTGCACCTTCTTCGCTTCTCTACATTCTCTGCCATACCACACCTTGTGGTTGTGTCGAACCACCCCAGAGGACTGAGGGATAGCCAGGTGTGCCGCAGAAATTATGCAGGATGTCATTATTTCATTTAGTTGATCTACATTAAGGTGATCCGCAAATATTTTTTCTAGAGAGGCTTTTTCCCGAAACAGCTCCCAATCCCCTATGTGAAGTTTCCATCGACGTGGTATGCTAGGAATGATTGATGGTGATGACGACAAGGTGATTACTACTGGCAGATGGTCGCTTCCGTAGGGGTTGTCAAGGACATCCCATTTAAAATCCATAAAAATAGATGGTGAGCTAAAAGACAAGTCTATACAGCTCATTTTTCCAGAGCTTGGAGAACAGTATGTGTGTTTGCCTGTATTAAGCAGGCAGAGATTATTTGACAGAATAAAATCTTCTAAAATACGACCCCTAGTATCTGTTTGTGTACTTCCCCAAAAATTAGAGTGAGCATTAAAATCACCGACTACCAGATATGGCTCTGGCAGCTGTTGTAAAAGTGTTTCTAAGTCATGAAGTGTTACTGATAGATGTGGCTGTAGATATAGAGAGCATATGGTGATGGTTTAAAATGGAGGATGGTGACTGCAACAGCTTCACATTTGGTTTTAATCTTGATTTCACGTGTTGCAACTCCACTCTGCACAACAATAGCAAAACCTCCCGAGAGCCTGTTAGCCTGCTCTCGGTCGCGCCGAAACACTTTGTACTTCTTTAGGATATTCTGCTGTTTGGGACCTAAGTTTGTCTCCTGTAGGCATAGAGCCACAGGGGAAAGTGTGTTTAGAAGTTCTTTTATGTCCGAATAATTATTTAATACTCCACGGCAGTTCCAGTGTATAAGGAAAGCCATGTTGGACAATTTTGGGGAGTGTAGTTAAGAAGTTACGATACTGGTTTTGGGGGTGCCATTACTGGGCTCTTATCTTTTCTTTTTCTTTCAATAGAGCTGCGCCGCCGCTGCAGCGGAGGCGAGCTCTCCGTTGTGTCCATCGCCTCGCTAGAGGCTCTGGAGGCCCGCGGAGATCCCGCGGGTGTTCGGTTTACAGGCCTCTCCCGACTGGGGGAAGCCTTGCGGGCAGCCGACTGAGGGGCCGGCGGGCCCTTTTTGAGAGGTGGCAGGGCAGCCTTGGCTGCGCCTGCCGGGGACGGGGAAGGCCCTGCCTCAGGCTTTGCCTGGGCATTGGCCAGAGACCGGTGTGGTGTGCCGCCCCTGCGCACCACATCAGCAAAATTTGTTCCTCCAGTGAAAGAGAATGTGTTGATGTTGTGTGACAGTCGATTACGAGCTTCTTTGAATGAAATGTTTTCTTTTCTTTTTAGAGTAATTATTTATTTTTCAGTTTTCCATCTTGGGCAGGATCTTGAGTAGGCGGGATGATCTCCCTCACAGTTTGCGCAGCACAGGGCTGCGGCTTCACAGTTCTCAGAGACATGCTCGTGTGAGGCGCATTTTGCGCAGGTTTGTCGACCACGGCAACTCAGCGACCCATGGCCATATCGCTGACACTTGAAACATCTTCTGGGGTTTGGGATGTAATGTCGGACTTTGATCTTCAAGTAGCCTAATTCGATGTATTCAGGGAGGGAGCTGGAGTTGAAAGCGAGGACAAGATGTTTGGTTGGTATTTCTTTGTTTTCTTTTCTGATTTTGATGCGAAGTACATTTGTGACATTTTGGTCTTCGAGACCCTCAAGCATTTCGTCTTCAGTCAGGTCGAGAAAGTCAAACTCTGATATCACACCACGAACGGTGTTCAAGGATCGGTGTGCAGTTGTTGTGACAGGAATGTCCCCTATTGAGACTATGCTGGACAGTTTGGAGTGCTGGTTGCTGTCTTTAATTTCCAGAAGCAGGTCACCGCTAGGCATTTTTGACTACTTGTAGCCCGTGCCCAAGGCACCGGTCAGACATTTGGAAACTATGATGGGGGACAATTTTCTGCCAGTTTTTTCAGCTTCACTGTGGATGACGTGGTATTTTGAAAACGTTTGTTTTGTTTTTTGAAAGTACTGGGCTGTAAGTTCTGCGGTCCGCACTCTTTTTGGAGTGCGATCATTGTTTGATGTAAGGGATGCCATAAAAAATTATGTTCTTCGGCCATGGTGCCAGCCACCCACCATGGAGCCCAACAAGGGGACGGGACAGGAACTTGAAAACCAAGCCCTGCCCACGCCAGCTGTACACCACTGCTATAACCAAATATGGGCAACTCAGGGTAGTTACACCACACAAGGCTAACCCTAGCCGCCTATGAAAAGTGAAAACACCGAGAAGAGAGGAGGAAACAGGAGAGTTGTAAGAAAGAGACAGGAAAGTTAAAGATAGAGGGGACGATAGTTTTTGTGTTTGTGTTGGGTTTATTGGCGCATAAGCAGCTAAGGCTATCATGCGCCAAGAACAAGGTATGGAAAAAATATGCTTGAGCAGAGTTTGAAAACAAAGTGGATGAAAACGTTGGTGTAAAGGGCCTAAAACTTATTTTACTAACTAGCTGATAAAAGACAAGAATTTTAAAAATGTCTGATAGAGCAACTTTTAAAGGTTGGGTTACCTCCGCAGACATCCTTGGCTCGGCAAGGATTTCGAGGCTCCCAACAACTCAGAAAAAGACCTCAGCCTCCTTCTCATGATTGAGAAAGTGGCAGAGGTGTATAACTGTATGTAGTGAAGCACAGGGTGAGTAGATTAGAGTTGATGAAGAATACTGGCTTCCCTTAAAAAGCTAAAAACACAGGGTATACTGACAAGTGCATCTTCGCCTAAAATCAATGCTGGATGAAAAGGAATGTGTTCTTTGTAAAAGGTAGTAAAATGTTTTTTCCTTAGTGATTCAAGTTCTGCACATGAGAATAATATGTGGTTTATTGTTAGATCATCTCCGCACTTTTCACAAACAGGTTTGTCTTCTTTTGTAAGTAGGAAGTTGTGTGTGAGATGTGTGTGTCCAATACGGAGGCGGCATAAAATAACTTCGATGAAACGTTCTTGGTGGGAGCATGACTTCCATTCTTCTATAAATGGTTTTACTAACTGGAGCTTATTATTACCTTCAATATTCCATTCAGACTGCCATTTATCTCTGAGCTTAAACTGTACTAACTTCATGCTATCTTTGTAGGCAATGTTCACTTTCTTTATTTCTTTGTTGCGAGCTTTTCCAGCACATTCATCTGCTTTCTCATTGCCAGCGATTCCAATGTGGCTGGGAACCCAGCAAAATTTTATGTCTTGTCCCTGTATTGTGGCGCTCGTTATGTTATGTATGATATCCCCGATTAGTGGCATCACTGCATTGCTATGGTGAAGTGAGGTTAGTATGCTCAGAGAATCAGTGTAAATGATACTGTTCTGAATGTTCTCATTTATTATTTTTTCTACAGCCAGTAAGACTGCGGAACACTCAGCGGTGAAAATGGATGCACACTCAGGTAGCCGTACTATTTTTTCCCAATTATTCTGAACTACGGCACTTCCCACGTAGTCCGCCGATTTTGATCCATCGGTATAAAATGCTTCGTATTCTCCGTATTTTTCGTTGAGTGCTAAATATTCTTGTAATATCTGTTCATGTGGTGTATGTTTTTTCCGAAATTGTGTTAATGTGAAGTCGCACACAGATGGTAGGCAGTACCAAGGCGGGAGTGGATCAGGTTTGCGGGCAATATTAGGTAATATGTTCATTATGTCTAGTTCTTGGCATTTCTCTTCAAAGCGGAGAAGGAGTGGTCTGATTGCTAGAGGTTTGTTGGTAAATAGTGTTCGAGATGGACACTTTGTAACGAGTGGGTAACAGATGTGTTTAGGCTGGGAAAGGATCTTTAAAATGTATGAGCATGTGAGCATTGTTCGTCTGTCTGCAAGTGGTGGTTCATTTGTTTCAACGTAAAGGCTTTTTATGGGTGATGTCCTGTAAGCACCAGTTGAAAGACGGAAACCCATATTGTGCACAGGGTCCAGTCGCTTCAAGTACGACGTCCATGCTGATCCATACACTATGCAGCCATAATCTAAAACCGAACGTACTACAGAGCGATAAATCTGTAGAAGGCACACCCGATCAGAACCCCAGTGTTTGCGTGAAAGGACTTTAAGTATGTTCAGTGATAGCGACGCTTTCTTCTTTAGTGCGTTTATGTGAGGCAGGAAAGTAAGCTTTTTATCGAAGGTGATGCCTAGAAATTTGTGTTCCTTTTTTAAAGGCAGTGTGGTTTGGTTTAGGTGTAATGTGGGATCTGTGTGCAAGCCTCGTTTGAGTGAAAAAAGTAAGGCTACTGTTTTCTGTGGTGAGAACTGGAAACCATTCTTTTCTGCCCATGTTGCCAGTTTGTTGATTGTAAGTTGTACTTGTCTTTCACATGTAGATATATTGGAAGATGTGCACGCTATCTGAAGATCGTCAACATAGACTGAATATGTTATGGACCTTGGTATTATTTTGTTAAGAGAATTCATTTTTACAATAAAAAGAGTTGTGCTTAAAATACACCCTTGAGGCACTCCATTTTCCTGAATAAAATCCCTCGAAAGGGTTGAGCCTAGACGGACCTTAAATGAACGGTTAGATAGAAAGTCTTTAATGGAGTTCAGTATTCTGCCACGGATGCCAAGCTCAGCTAAGTCCTGGAGAATCCCGAACCTCCAGGTAGTATCATATGCCTTTTCTAAATCAAAAAAGACGCTAAGACAGTGTTGCTTGTGTATAAAAGCTTCTCTGACAGAATTTTCAAGGCGGACAAGGTGGTCTGTAGTGCAGCATCCCTTTTTAAATCCTCACTGATGGATATCAAGAAGTTCACCAGATTGAAGAACAAAGGCTAGTCTTATATTTAGGACACTTTCGAAGGATTTGGCAAGGCAACTGGTCAGGGCTATGGGTCTATAACTGCTAGGAGAAGTTGGGGGTTTACTAGGCTTAAGAAGCGGTACAATAATAGCTTTCTTCCAGGCTTCCGGTATTTTCCCAGACATGAATATTGTGTTAAAGAATCTTAAAAGTGCGTCCACGGCTGGCTCGGAAAGATGCGCAAGCATTTCATAGTGTATTTCGTCGGGTCCTGGAGCAGTTTTTTTGCCGGCAGATAGTACTTTATTGATTTCTTGGAGGGTAATTAGACAATTGTATTTTTCATTTGTGCCTCCACTTGTTGGGAGCCTCTGTTTTTCAGCTGTGTTTTTGTATTTTAAAAAAGACTGTGTATAGTGAGATGAACTTGAAACTGCAGCGAAATGTTCCCCTAGTATGTCTGCCTGTTCCTCTATGCTTGTTTGTGTGCCGGGTGTTGTTAAAAAAGGAATTGTGAAGGGTGAAAAGTTTCCATTTAATTTGCGAACCTGCTCCCACATTTTTTTAGATGTCATCTGACTGTTAATGGATGAAACATAACTCTGCCATGATGCTTTCTCGGCACCCCGACGGACGTACCGAGCTTTGGCTCTTGCCTTCTTAAAATTAACGAGATTTTCATGTGTCGGATACCGGCGAAATTTACCCCAAGCTCTGTTTTGTAGTTTTTTTGCTTCCTTGCACTCTTTTGTCCACCATATTTTATGATTTTGTTGCACCACTCCTGACGACTGTGGAATAGCTGTGAGTGCGGCAGTTATGATACAATTAGTGAACTTTTCATTTATCTGGTCGATGGAGAGATTATCTAAAAGTATATTTTCTAAATTTGCCTTTGCTCTAAAAAGTGACCAGTCGGCGAGGTGAAGCTTCCAGCGCCGTGGCCTTGTGGGGATTATTTCCGGTGGGGATGTTAAAGTGATTAGTATAGGGAGGTGGTCACTGCCATATGGGTTGTCAATGACATCCCATTTAAAATCATTAAAAACAGAAGGTGAGCTAAAAGACAAATCTAAAAAGGTCATTTTCCCCGAGGCAGGGGAGCAGTAGGTGGCTTTTCCTGTATTTAAAAGACATACATTGTTTGTGAGGATAAAATCTTCGATTATTTGACCCCTAGAGTCACAGTGCTCGCTTCCCCAAAAAGGGGAGTGAGCGTTAAAGTCCCCAACTACTAGAAACGGTTCTGGAAGTTCATTGATAAGTTCTTGTAAATCGTGGACTGTTAATGTAGAATGTGGAGGAATATATACAGAACAGAGAGAAATTGTTTTATGGCTGACGACCCTGACCGCAACGGCTTCAAGTTTTGTTTTGAGTTTTATTTCTCGAGCAGGAACGCCGCATTGTACGATAATCGCGACGCCTCCAGAGAGTCTATTTGCCTGCTCACGATCGCGTCTAAAAGTTTTATAATGCTTCAGGATGTTCATATGTTGTGGACCTAGATTGGTTTCCTGGAGACATAAGGCTACGGGTGACATTGACCCTAAAATGTTTTTTATGTCATCGTAATTTCTCAATATTCCTCTACAGTTCCACTGAACTAGAAAAGCCATGTTTATGTTTTGGGGTAGGAGCAACGAGAGGTTTACTTATGTTCTGGGGCCGTTATGGTAGCCCTGCCTTTTTTTCGCTCAAGAGAGCTGTTCCGCCGCTGTAAAGCAGACGGGCTGGGAGTTTGGTCCATCACCTCGGAAGAGGTGCTGGACGACCGCGAAGAAGCCGCGGGTGTGTGGGTGTCAGGCCTCCACCGACGGGGGGAAGTCCTGCGGGATGCTGACCTGTGGGCCGACACTCCCTGGCTTGTAGTTGGCAGAGCAGCTTTCGCTGTCCCTGCCTGGGGCGTGGGTGGCCCTGCCACAGGCGCAGTAGAACTGGCCTCGGCAGGTGCCGGAGCGCTGTGTGGTGCTACGCCTCCGCGCACCACATCAGCGAAGTTTGGTTTTGCTGTGAAGGAGAATGAATTGGTAAGCGCAAAACGCCTCCTCGCTTCTTTGAATGAAATGTTTTCTTTAGTCTTAATGGTGATGATTTCTTTCTCCTTTTTCCAGGACGGACACGCCCTGGAGTATGCAGCGTGATCTCCTTCACAATTCGCGCAGCGTAGGGCTGCGTCGCATTCCTCAGAAGGGTGGTCCTTCGAAGCGCATTTCGCGCAGGTTTTGCGGCCGCGGCAACTCTGTGAGCCGTGGCCAAACTTCTGACAGTTGAAACAGCGGCGGGGATTCGGTATGTAGTGTCTGACGGTGATTTTCAGGTATCCAACATCGATCGTTTCGGGCAAACTGCTGGTGTTAAACGTGAGGACCATGTGTTTAGTGTCTATTTCTTTGTTGTCTTTGCGGATTTTGATTCTGTGCACTTCAATTACATTTTGATCGGAAAGTCCTTCAAGCATTTCGGTTTCTGTTAGATGGATGAAGTCAGCCTCTGAGATTACGCCTTTGACTGTGTTGAGGGATCGGTGGGGAGTTACGGAGACAGAGATGTCCCCTATGGAATCGATGTTTGAGAGTTTTGAGCACTGGATGCTCTCGCGTAGTTCAAGAAGTAGGTCGCCGCTGGCCATTTTTGATACCTTATAGCCAGGCCCTAAGGTATCTGTTAAACATTTGGTTACAAGGAATGGGGATATTATTCGAGCTTGCTTTTCGTCACTGTTGCTATGTATCACATAAAACTTTGTGAATGTAGGTTTCTTTTTCGAAAAAAAGTCTGCTGCCTCGTTCCGCACTCTTTTAAGAGAGCGATCAGGTTTTGAAAGGGGGGAGCCATAAAAAATTGAGGTTTTTCGGTCATGGTGCCAGCCACCCACCATGGAGTCCAACAGGGGGACGCGACAGGAACTTGAAAGCAAGTCCTGCCCACGGCAGCTGTACACCTTAACTATAACCTAATATGACTCAACTCAGGGTAGTTGGACACACACGGTTAACCCTCGCCGCCAGGAAAAAGAGGAAAAAACGAAGAAAACAGGAGGAGACAGGAGAGTTGTAAGAAAGATATAGGAAAGTGAAAGATAGAGGGGAGGACAGGAAAAGGCGACTGCCGATTTCCCCCGGTCGGGTCAGGCCGGAGGTGCCGTCTACAGGAAGCTGGGGCCAAAGTGGTGTGTTGCCTCCGCCGAGGGGCCTTAAGGGTCCAAACGCTCGGCATCGGCTCAACCACCAGGATCCCCTTTTCCCCGGACACGGCGATGCCACGCACGGCTAAGCGCGGATGCTCGGGTCCGTGGTGACGCATTGTTCACCATCATCCCCCTGCGGGGATGTCCCTGCGGATGCTCGGGTTAACCCCGTGGTGTCGATACTCACCAACGTCTGCATGCTGCAGACGCCTCCCTGCGGGGATTAAAAATCTTGTTGCGAGGTTATGTGTATACATACAGTGACTGTTTCCAGCGACATTTTTTTGTCCTTTATCAAGTGGTATTTTCGCATTTCTAACACACCAATTTATCTTGGCACTTCTAATGTATATTTTGCAGAACTCCTCGTTTGTTCATGCGCTCGCTGTTGCGACTAAAATTTCGGTGCAACTGCAATACATGGCCGGTGACAGCTGCTCCTGCGCAGTACACTGGAACGAAGGACAGCGGCATTGAGATTTTTCCCTGGCCGTTGCATATGTACAAAAATGTAAAGGTTCTTGAACGACAAAGATTTATTAAAATTTGTTCTCTACTTACTCATTTCATGGCCATTACGTGTTTCATATCAGCGGCATACACTCCATTGCTGGTTTCGGACAGATATAGTTCTAGACTTCGTGTGATATTTTCTTATTAAATACGCAGAAACATGGAAGCATTGGTATCAGTTATGTCTGCCACGATTTTTAAGACATACGATTGGCGTGGTGTATTGGGTTTAGTGGCACATAGGCAACTAAGGCCATCATGCGCCAGCCACAAGGTGTAGAAAAGTTTTCAGCAGATTTTTATAAAAAGAGTAGAATGTGGTAGGAGGTGTAGAAGGCCTAAAACGTTAGCTATACTACCTAGTGATGTCAACACAGACATTTCAAAAATCTTCCACAGTAGAAGCTTTAAAAAAGTTGGGAAACCTCTGCAACCATCCTTGGTTGGGCAAGGATGTGGAGGCTCTCAACCTACCGAAAAAAGAAACCTGCTTTCTTCTCAGGAATGAGAGAGGCTGAGGCATGGGTAAAAGAGTCTGCTCGTTGTAATAAATTTAATATATTTTATTGAACCTACAATTTGTTTAAAATACATGTGTTGCACCCAAAAAGTATGAGGGCAGCACGATGAAGGAAATGATGGATTTCCTGGCTGAAGTGCTCAGATGTAAGATGGCGTGCAGCCGAACGGTGCATCTCGTCGGCACGTGAGTCGAGCTCCATTCGGAGGAACTTCGGCGACATCGTCTTCGGCGGCTGGTGCTGCTCCTGCTGCGTAGGGCCGCTGCTGGTGCTACAGTAGCCCCCCCCCCCCCCCCCCCGCTAGTGAAGGAGTCCGGTGAAGCTGGAAGCCAGAACGATACTTTCCGCTGCTGAAGGGTAGCGGGGAAAGATGTCGGAGGAGGGCATCCGGCCCGTTGGGGCAGAGAAGCCACGCATGTAGAGCCAGTGGGCGGGGCGTCTTCTGTGAAGGCTGGCTTGAAGCGGTCGATTGAAATGGCGTCAGTGCGCCCATGAAAGTCCACGATGAAGAACTTCGGTGTTCTTTCGAGTACGCGGAATGGGGCGTCATAGGGGCGCTGAAGCGGCTTGCGGACAGAGTCTCGGCGTACAAAGACGTGTGTGCAAGTCGTTAGTTCGGATGGAACGTGTGAAGACGGCCGAGACTGGCATCGGAGATGTGGCGTTCGGAGATGACGGCAAAAATGGCGGAGCTGCGTCACGTAATCGGTAGGGTCGGGACTTGTGGACAAATGGGTGGATTCGAACAATTCACCAGGAAGACGCAGGCACGAACCGAAGACAAGTTCTGCTCGAGTGCAACGAAGATCTTGTTTTAGCGTACCACGGAGGCCGAGCAGAACCAGTGGTAGTGATGCAGTCCAGTGGGTAGTGTCGAGTTGGGCTCTGAGGGATGTTTTGAGCGAACAATAGAAACGTTCGATCATGCCGTTGACGATGGAATGGTAAGCAGTAGTTCTGATTCGTGAAGTGTCAAGTACATTCATAAGGTTATTAAAAAGAAAAGATTCAAACTGGGCTACACGGTCGGTGTTGATGGTCGAGGGAACCCCGTACCGGGAGACCCAACCGGCGACGAATGTTCAGACGATGGTGTCACTGGTGGCGTCAGGCAGAGGGAACGCTTCGGGTCAGAGAGTAAACCGATCGATGCAAGTAAGAAGTTATGAATGTCCCGCGGAAGGTGGCCAGGGACCCAAGATATCGATGTGGACGTTGTCAAAACGGGCTGACGGCGGAGGGAACGAGCCGAAGGGAGAGGTCATTTGTTACTGAGTTTTAGACTGCTGGCAAGCCAGGCAGGCACGGGCCCAGGCGCGCACATCCTTGTTGATGCCGGGCCAGACGTAACGTTTTGTGAGAAGATGCTGCGTGCCGCGAATTCCGGGCTGGGAAAGGCCATGGAGGGCATCGATAACAAGACGTCGAAAGGCAGAGGGGACCAAAGGGCGCGGAGTGCCGGCCGAAGTGTCGCAGATGATGGGGACGGGGCTGGAAGGGAGGAGAATTTCACGGAGAACCAGTGAGCGAGGGTCCTTGCGAAGGTCCGTAACTTCCGAGTCATATTGCTGTGCTGTTGCGAGGGCGGCAAAGTCGATGTTCGGTGATGGAGCAGCAGAGGCGAAGGAAGCGGTAATTAACACGGCACAGAGCGTCCGCCGGGGCATTGTCGAAACCCTCCCATGTGTGATGTCGGTCGTAAATTCTGCCACGTACGAAAGGTGACGAATTTCACGAGGCGAGAATTTACCGCTCCCTGATTTGATGGCAAAAATGAGTGGTTTTTGGTCGGTGACCATGTGGAACTGCCGACCTTCTAGGAGGTGTTTGAAATCCCGCACGGACATGTACATGGCAAGAAGTTCACGGCCGAAAATACTGTAGCGGCTTTCGGCAGCGGAAAGCTTGTGTGAGAAAAAAGATAGAGGGCTCCAAGCACCATCAACGAGCTGGTGTAGCACGGCTCCAACGCCGGAGTCGGAGGCGTCGGTCATTACGCGCAGGGGTGCATCAAGGCGCGGATGGGCAAGGAAGGCGAGGTCGGAGAGTTTCGCTTTGGCGGCCCGGAAAGAATCCAGAGCAGCTGAAGACCATGTGAGTTGTGCGGAGTTTCTTTCCTTGCCTTGAAGCATGTCTGTCAATGGTTTCGGGAGTGCAGCACAGTGAAGGATGAAACGGCGGTGAAAATTGATAAGGCCGAGAAATTCACGGAGCTTGCGGATTGAGGCAGGCTGCGGAAAGTCTTGAATGGCCTGGACTTTTGATGGGAGAGGCCGGATGCCGGAGCGGTTGACACGGTGAACAAGGAATTCAGGCTCCGACTTGCCGAATTCACATTTTGCTCTGTTGATGATCAGGCCGTAATCAGAGAGCCGTTGAAACACTGCCGGAGGTGTTGCAAGTCCTGCTCTGTGTCACGGCTGAATACGAGGAGGTCATTGATGTAGGCCGTGCAGAAAGGTAGACCCCGTGTAACTGTGTCAACGAAGCGTTGAAACGTCTGGCCAGAGTTACGGAGGCCAAATGGCATGGGGAGGTATTCGAAAAGGCCGAATGGTGTAATGATCGCAGTTTTGGGTACATCGGATGGTTCTACAGGGATTTGATGGTAGGCCTTGACGAGATCGATTTTAGAGAAAATTGTGGCGCCATGCAACGCGGCGGTGAAATCCGATGCGAGGTAGGGGATAACAGTCTGGAATAGTAGCGTTGTTGAGGGCGCGGTAACCGCCACAGGGCCGCCAGTCCCCTGCGGATTTCTTCGGTACCATGCGCAGGGGGGACGCCCATGGGCTAGATGAAGGTCGGATAATGCCGAGCTCCTGCATGTGTTCGAACTCGTTGCGGGTGATCTGTAAACGGTCTGGAGCAAGGCGACGCGCTCGAGCGTGTGTGGGCGGGCCAGTGGTCACAATGTGATGCGTGACCTGGTGTTTGACGGGTAGTAAGAAGTTGGAAGGTCGTAGCAGAGAAGGGCGTTCAGCTAGGAGGACCTCGTAGGCGGACTGGTGCTGGCTGGGTATACTGGCAAGCGGCTCTCGAAGACGGAGGCCCTGAACAGAGAGGTTCGTCATGGCATCCACGAGACACTTGCTGTGCATGTTGACCAGCAGATTGTAGTGGCGCAAGAAATCAGCTCCGAGGATTGGGTAGCGTACGTATGCGACGATGAAAACCCATCCGAACACACGTCGGAGGCCCAAATTGAGTGTAAGAGCACGTTCGCCGTACGTAGCGATGGGTGTGATGTTTGCGGCTTGGAGCGATGGGCCAGGACTGCGAGAAGTTGATGATGTAAGGCTGCGCGGGAGGACGCTCACCTCTGCTCCGGTGTCAACAAGAAAACGGAGGCCGGAGTTGCGGTCGCGAATGAAGATCAAGCGGGTGGTCTGTGGGATGAGGCCACTTGCCGCTTCTAGTGGTGTCGTGGGCAGTTTCCCTGGAAGCGACAGGGAGGGGGCATCGACGCGCTGCTTCACCAAAGGTGCGGGGATATCAGCACTTGAAACACCTTGAAGAGGTGCATGGAGTAGTACTGCGTCGGAGAGGTGAGGTCTGGCGACGGGAAGGCGAGAGAGAGCGGGAAGTCGACAGTGCGGCGATTTGGTCGGAGAGACGTGCAATCTGGGCGTGGAATTCATCATGAAGGCTCTGAAGGCCAACACAGGATGATGGCGGGGTGGGAGGCTTCGAGACTGCGCCGAGAGAAATTGCGGAGAAGGAAACGTCCATGACGGAGTCTTCCAGCTCAGCAAGCTTCTCCGACGGGAAGGCGACAGAGAGCGGGAAGTCCACAGTGCGGCGATTTGGTCGGAGAGACGTGCAATCTGGGCGTGGAATTCATCACGAAGGCTCTGAAGGTAAACACAGGAGGGAAGAGATGATGGCGGGGTGGGAGGCTTCGAGACTGCCCCGAGAGAAATTGCGGAGAAGGAAACGTCCATGACGGAGTCTTCCAGCTCAGCAAGCTTCTCCAAAGGTAACCCCTGGGCGGGCACAAGCACCATGCGGACCGACGACGGCAAGCGCTGAAGGAAAAACTCACGCAGGAAGTATTGGTCGAAGGTAGCAGCCTTGTCGTCCATGAGCTGCTGGAGCCGCCGCAGTAACTGTTTTTTCTAGCGGTCCCCCATTTTTTCAGAGATGAGCTGCTGCAGACGGCGATGTTCCGAGACGGCTGTTCGCTTGATGAGCTCAGCAGCCAACGTGTCAAACGGGGCCGAGGCGGGCGGAGTTATGGGGAAGTCGCGAACCTCGGCGGCAATCTCAGGTGGTAGCGACGCACAGACGTCACGAAACTTCTGCGCCTGGCTAGTGATGCGGCCAATAGTGATCTGGCTGTTGACCTGAGCGAGCCAGATCTGAGGATCGGAGGCTGAGAACTGGGGAAGGCGAAGGGACAGCGCAGGGACTGCGCTGGAAGTTCCGTCACCAGGCATGGCGGAGGCGTTGTCGTCGGCGTTGGCCATAGTGGGAGCGGATGTTCTAGCGGACGTCCGGAGTCACCAGTTTATTGCACCAGAAAAGTATGAGGCCGGCACGATGAAGGAAATGATGGATTTACTGGCGGAAGTGCTGAGATGTAAGGTGGCGTGCAGCCGAACGGTGCATCTCGCCGGCACAAGAGTCGAGCTCCATCCGGAGGAACTTCGGCGTCATCGTCTTCGGCGGCTGGTGCTGCTCCTGCTGCGTAGGGCCGCCGCTGCTGCTACACATGTCCTCTTTGAAACTTCAAAACCTGTGAAATGTCAAGAAGTGCATCTTCACCTAAAACCAAAGCTGGATGAAATGATACGTTTTCATTGTAAAAAATTGCAAAATGTTTTTTTCCTCAGTGTTTCGAGTTTTTTGCTTGAAAATAAAACATGGTTTGCTGTTAGCTCTACTTCGCATAATTCACATTTGGGCTGGATGTACTCTCTCAGTAGGAAATTATGTGTGAGGTGTGTGTGTCCTATACGCAGACGGCAAATAATCACTTCCTTAAAAAGTTCCTGGTGGATGCAGGACTTCCATTCACCTAAAACTGATTTTACTAAGTTCAGTTCATTATTTTCTTCATTGTTCAAAGAGGACTGCCATTTTTTTCTTACTTTACGTTGCATTAAGTTCGTGCAATCTTTAAAGGGAATATTTACTTTTCTAATTTTCTTGTCACGAGCTTGAACAGCGCAGAATTCTGCTCTCTCATTTCCTTTGATTCCAATATGACTCGGTACCCGGCAGAGTTTTATGTTTTGTTTTTGAGTTGTGGCTATTTTTATATTGTGTATAATTTCACCAAGTGTAGGAATGATTGCATTTCTCGTGTTTAGAGCTGAAAGTAACCTTAGGGAGTCTGTGTAATTAATAGTGTTTGGGAGGTTCTCGTTTACTCTTTTTTTATGGCTGCTAAACAGCAGCGTAACATTCGGCAGTGAAGATGCATGCGCACTGTGGTAGCCTTACCATTTCACTCCGTTTCTCTTGCACCACTGTGCTTCCTGCGTAAGCATTTCAACCATCGGGAAAGTACTGTATTTTTCCGCGAGTGCAAAAAATTCTTGTATTATATGTTGTTCTGGAGTTTCCTTTCTACGGAACTGTGTAAGGGTGAAATCGCAGATGAAAAGAATATTGTACCATGGAGGCAGTGGATCTTGTCTTTGAGCAATTATATGTAATGTGTCTAGTACGCCGAGGTTTTGGCACCTCTCTTCAAAACGCAAGAGCAGTGGCCTGTTAGTTTGCGGTTTATTGTTAAAAAGTATCCTAGATTGGCACTTTATGACTATTTTGTGGCAGATGTGTTTAGGTACTGACCAGAATTTTAGAATGTATGAACACGTTAGCATTGTTCTTCTCTCTGTAAGTGATGGTTCGTTAGTTTCTACATAAAGACTTTTTATAGGCGACGACCTGTATGTACCTGTGGAAAGACGAAACTCTAATTATGCACCGGGTCTAGTCGTTTAAGGTACGATGGTCTCGCTGACACATACACTGTACATCCGTAATCCAAGGTACAGCGTACCACAGAGCGGTAAATTTGTAAGACATGTCCTATCGGACCTCCAGTATTTTCGCGACGGAACTTTGAGCATGTTCAGGGATCGCGAGGCTTTCTTTTTCAATGGGTTTATGTGAGGCAGGAAAGTTAGTTTTCTGTCAGATGTTCTGCCTAGAAATTAATGTTCATTTTTTTACGGGTAACTCTAATTCGTTCAGGTGCAGGGTGGGATCTGCCTGTAAACCTCGTTCGAGTAAGAAAAGAATGGCCACTGTTTTCTGTGAAGAAAGCCAGAAACCATTACTGTCTGCCCATGTTGCCAGTTTATTTATTGTTGACTGTATTTGTATTTCAAATCTTGATATGTTGGGGGATGTGCAAGCTATGTGGAGATCACCTACATAGACTGAGTCCATAACGGACCTTGTGATTGTTTTACTTAGTGAGTTCATTTTTACAAAAAAACAGCATTGCTTTTAAAATGCACTCCTGTGGTACCCCGTTCTCTTGGAAAAAGTTCTTCGAAAGGGTTGCACCCAGTCGTACATGGAATGAGCGGATGGGCAAGAAGTCTTTTAGGCACTTCAACATTCTGCCTCGGATGCGAAGCTCTGCAAGGTCTTGAAGAATCCCGAACCTCCAGGCCGTGTCATACGCCCTCTCCAAATAGAAAAATACAGCAAGACATTGCTGCTTGTGAACAAAACCCTCTCGAACAGTGTTTTCGAGACGAACCAAGTGATCTGTAGTCGAGCATCCCTTTTTAAAAGCACACTGATGGCTGTCGAGAACTTTAGACGAATGAAGGACAAAGGTTAATCTTATGTTAAGGACACTTTCGAAGGATTTGGAGAGGCAACTGGTCAAGGCTATGGGACTATAACTGGTAGCAGCGGTTGGCGGTTTCCCAGATTTAAGGAATATTATGGTACTATAACAGCTCTCTTCCACTCCTTAGGTATTTTACCTTCTATGAATATTTTGTTAAAGAAATTTAAGAGCGCCTCCACGGCATGCTGAGAATGATCAAGCATTTCGTAGTGTATCTGGTCGGGTCCCGGTGCAGTTTTTTTTACCGGCAGACAGTACTTTATTTATTTCTTGAAGGGTAATTAGATTATTGTACTTTTCGTTAGCACCTCCACTTGTTGGAAGTCTTTTTTCTCGGCTGTGTTTTTGTATTTCAAAAACGACTGCGTATAGTGTGTTGTGTTGGGTTTACTGGCGCATAAGCAGCTAAGGCTATCATGCGCCAAGAACAAGGTATGGAAAAAATATGCTTGAGCAGAGTTTGAAAACAAAGTGGATAAAAACGGTGGTGTAAAGGGCCTAAAAGTTACTTTTACTAACTAGCTGATGAAAGACAAGAATTTTAAAAATGTCTGATAGCAGAAACTTTTAAAGGTTGGGTTACCACCGCAGACATCCTTGGCTCGGCAAGGATTTCGAGGCTCCCAACAACTCAGATAAAGACCTCAGCCTCCCTCTCATGATTGAGAAAGTGGCTGAGGTGTATAATTGTATGTAGCGAAGCACAGGGTGAGTAGATTAGAGTTGATGAAGAATACTGGCTTCCCTTAAAAAGCTAAAAACACAGGGTATACTGACAAGTGCATCTTCGCCTAAAATCAATGCTGGATGAAAAGGAATGAATTCTTTGTAAAAGGTAGTAAAATGTTTTTTTCTTACTGATTCAAGTTCTGTACATGAGAATAATATGTGGTTTACTGTTAGTTCATCTCCGCACTTTCCACAAACAGGTTTGTCTTCTTTTGTAAGTAGGAAGTTGTGCGTGACATGTGTGTGTCCAATGCGGAGACGGCATAAAATAACTTCGATGAAACGTTCTTGGTGGGAGCATGACTTCCATTCTTCTATAACTGGTTTTACTAAGTGGAGCCTATTATTACCTTCAATATTCCATTCAGACTGCCATTTATCTCTGAGCTTATACTGCACTAACTTCATGCCATCTTTGTAGGGAATGTTAACTTTCTTTATTTGTTTGTTCCGAGCTTTCGCAGCACATTCATCCGCTTTCTCATTGCCAGTGATTCCAATGTGGCTGGGAACCCAGCAAAATTTTATGTCTTGTCCCTGTACTGTGGCACTTGTTATGCTGTGTATGATATTACCAATTAGTGGTGTCACTGCATTTCTATGGTGAAGTGAGGTTAGAATGCTCAGAGAATCAGTGTAAATGATACTAGTTTAGTTAGTTTATTTTAGTTTATGGGGTTTAACGTCCCAAAGCGACTGAGGCTATGAGAGACGCCGTAGTGAAGGGCTCCGGAAATTTCGACCACCTGGGGTTCTTTAACGTGCACTGACATCGCACAGTACACGGGCCTCTAGAATTTCTCCTCCAAAGAAATTCCAGCCGCCGCGGCCGGGATCGAACCCGCGTCTTTCGGGTCAGCAGCCGAGCACCATAGCCACTGTGTAAATGATAGTGTTCTGAATGTTCTCATTTATTATTTTTTCTACAGCCAGTAAGACTGCGGAACACTCAGCGGTGAAAATGGATGCACACTCAGGTAGCCGTACTATTTTTTCCCAATTATTCTGAACTACAGCACTTCCCACGTAGTGCGCCGATTTTGATCCATCGGTATAAAATGCTTCGTATTCTCCGTATTTTTCGTTGAGTGCTAAATATTCTTGTAATATCTGTTCATGTGGTGTATGTTTTTTCCGAAATTGTGTTAATGTGAAGTCGCACACAGATGGTAGGCAGTACCAAGGCGGGAGTAGATCAGGTTTGAGGGCAATATTAGGTAATATGTTCATTATGTCTAGTTCTTGGCATTTCTCTTCAAAGCGGAGAAGGAGTGGTCTGATTGCCAGAGCTTTGTTGGTAAATAGTGTTCGAGATGGACACTTTGTAACGAGTGGGTAACAGATGTGTTTAGGCTGGGAACGGATCTTTAAAATGTATGAGCATGTGAGCATTGTTCGTCTGTCTGCAAGTGGTGGTTCAATGGTTTCTACGTAAAGGCTTTTTATGGGTGATGTCCTGTAAGCACCAGTTGAAAGACGCAAACCCATATTGTGCACAGGGTCCAGTCGCTTCAAGTACGACGGCCTTGCTGATCCATACACTATGCAGCCATAATCTAAAACAGAACGTACTACAGAGCGATAAATCTGTAGAAGGCATACCCGATCAGAACCCCAGTGTTTGCGTGAAAGGACTTCAAGTATGTTCAGTGATAGCGACGCTTTCTTCTTTAGTGCGTTTATGTGAGGCAGGAAAGTAAGCTTTTTATCGAAGGTGATGCCTAGAAAATTGTGTTCCTTTTTTAAAGGTAGTGTGGTTTGGTTTAGGTGTAATGTGGGATCTGTGTGCAAGCCTCGTTTGAGTGTAAAAAGTAACGCCACTGTTTTCTGTGGTGAGAACTGGAAACCATTCTTGTCTGCCCATGTTGCCAGTTTGTTGATTGTAAGCTGTACTTGTCTTTCGCATGTAGATATATTGGAAGATGTGCACGCTATCTGAAGATCGTCAACATAGACTGAATATGTTATGGAAGTTGGTATTATTTTGTTAAGAGAATTCATTTTTACAATAAAAAGAGTTGTGCTTAAAATACACCCTTGAGGCACTCCATTTTCCTGAATAAAATTCCTCGAAAGGGTTGAGCCTAGACGGACCTTAAATGAACGGTTAGATAAAAAGTCTTTAATGGAGTTCAGTATTCTGCCACAGATGCCAAGCTCAGCTAAGTCCTGGAGAATCCCGAACCTCCAGGTAGTATCATATGCCTTTCCAAATAAAAAAAAACGCTAAGACAGTGTTGCTTGTGTATAAAAGCTTCTCTGACAGTATTTTCAAGGCGGACTAGGTGGTCTGTAGTGCAGCATCCCTTTTTAAATCCACACTGATGGATATCAAGAAGTTCACCAGATTGAAGAACAAAGGCTAGTCGTATATTTAGGACACTTTCGAAGGATTTGGCAAGGCAACTGGTCAGGGCTATGGCTCTATAACTGCTAGGAGAAGTTGGGGGTTTACTAGGCTTAAGAAACGGTACAATAATAGCTTTATTCCAGGCTTCCGGTATTTTCCCAGATATGAAAATTGTGTTAAAGAATCTTAAAAGTGCGTCCACGGCTGGCTCGGAAAGATGTGCAAGCATTTCATAATGTATTTCGTCGGGTCCTGGAGCAGTTTTTTTTCCGGCAGATAGTACTCTGTTGATTTCTTGGAGGGTAATTAGACTATTCTATTTTTCATTTGCGCCTCCACTTGTTGGGAGCCTGTTTTTCAGCTGTGTTTTTGTATTTTAAAAAAGACTGTGTATAGTGAGATGAACTTGAAACTGCAGCGAAATGTTCCCCTAATATGTCTGCCTGTTCCTCTATGCTTGTTTGTGTGCCGGGTGTTGTTAAAAAAGGAATTGTGAATGGTGAAAAGGTGCCATTTAATTTTCGAACCTGCTCCCACATTTTTTTAGATGGGATCTGACTGTTGATAGATGAAACATAATTCTGCCATGAAGCTTTCTCGGCACTGCGACGGACGTACCGAGCTTTAGCTTTTGCCTTTTTAAAATTCAATAGATTCTCATAGGTCGGATACCTACGGAATTTACCCCAAGCTCTATTTTGTTGTTTTTTAGCCTCCTTACAGTCTTTTGTCCACCATACTTTATGGTTTTGTAGCGCTACTCCTGACGACTGAGGAATAGCTGTGAGTGCGGCAGTTATGATACAATTAGTGAACTTTTCATTTATTTGGTCGATGGTGAGATTTTCTAAAAGTATATTTTCTAAATTTGCTTTTGCTCTAAAAAGTGACCAGTCGGCGAAGTGAAGCTTCCAGCGCCGTGGCCTTGTGGTGATTATTTCCGGTGAGGATGTTAAAGTGATTAGGTGATCGCTGCCATATGGGTTGTCAATGACGTCCCAGTTAAAATCGTTAAAAACAGAGGTGAACAAAAAGACAAATCTAAACAGGTCATTTTCCCTGAGGCAGGGGAGTAGTATGTGGCTTTTTCTGTATTTAAAAGGCATACACTATTTGTGACGATAAAATCTTCGATTATTTGACCCCTAGAGTCACAGCGCTCACTTCCCCAAAAAGGGGAGTGAGCGTTAAAATCCCCGACTACTAGATATGGTTCTGGAAGTTCATCAATGAGGCCTTGTAGATCGTGGACTGTTAGTGTGAGATGTGGAGGAATATATACAGAGCAGATTGTAATTGTTTTGTAGCTGACAATGCTGACTGCAACTGCCTCAAGTTTTGTTTTCAGTCTGATCTCTTGAGCAGGGACGCCGCTTTGTATGACAATCGCGACGCCTCCCGAGAGTCTATTTGCCTGCTCACGATCGCGTCTAAAAGTTTTATAATGCTTCAGGATGTTCATATGTTGTGGACCTAGATTGGTTTCCTGGAGACATAAGGCTACGGGTGACATTGACCCTAAAATATTTTTTATGTCATCGTAATTTCTCAATATTCCTCGGCAGTTCCACTGAACTAGAAAAGCCATGTTTATGTTTGGGGTATGAACGATTGGGGGTTTACTTATGTTCTGGGGCCGTTATGGTGGCCCTGCCTTTTTTCCGCTCAAGAGGGCTGTTCCGCCGCTGCAAAGCGGGCGGATCGGGAGTTACCTCCATCGCCTCACTGGAGGTGCTGGAAGACCGCGAGGAAGCCGCAGATGTGTTGGTGTCAGGCCTCCCCCGACGGGGGGAAGTCCTGCGGGATGCTGACCCGTGGGCCGGCACTCCCTGGCTTGGAGTTGGCAGAGCAGCTTTCGCTGTCCCTGCCTGGGGTGTGGGTGGCCCTGCCACTGGCGCAGTAGAACTGGCCGCGGCAGGTGCCGGAGTGCTGTGTGGTGCTACACCCCTGCGCACCACATCAGTGAAGTTTGGTTTCGCTGTGAAGGAGAATGTATTTGTAAGTGCAAAACGCCTGCTGGCTTCTTTGAATGAAATGTTTTTTTTTGGTCTTTATGGTGATGACTTCTTCTCCTTATTCAAGGACGGACACGCACTGGAGTATGCAGCGTGGTCCCCTTCGCAGTTCGCGCAGCGTAGGGCTGCGTCACATTCCTCAGAAGGGTGGTCCTTCGAAGCGCATTTTGCGCAGGTTTTGCGGCCGCGGCAACTATGTGAGCCGTGTCCAAACTTCTGACAGTTAAAACATCGGCGGGGATTGGGTACGTAGTGTCTCACGGTGACTTTCATGTATCCAACATCGATCGTTTCGGGCAAACTGCTGGTGTTAAATGTGAGGACCATGTGTTTGGTGTCTATTTCCTTGTTATCCTTGCGGTTTTTGATCCTGTGCACGTCAATTACATTTTGTTCGGATAGTCCTTGAAGCATTTCAGTTTCTGTTAGGTGGATAAAGTCAGCCTCTGAGATCACGCCTTTGACTGTGTTGAGGGATCGGTGGGGAGTCACGCAGACAGAAATGTCCCCTATAGAATCGATGTTTGAGAGTTTTGAGCACTGAATGCTCTCGCGTAGTTCAAGGAGTAGGTCGCCGCTGGCCATTTTGGATACCTTGTAGCCAGGCCCTAAGGTATCTGTGAAGCATTTGGTGACAAGAAATGGGGATATGATTCGTGCTTGTTTTTCTTCACAGTTGCTGTGTATTACGTGAAACTTTGTGAATGACGGTTTCTTTTTTGCGAAAAAGTCTGCTGCCTCGTTCCGCCCTCCTTTGAGAGAGCGACCAGGTTTGGAAAGGGGGGAGCCATAAAAAATTTAGTTTCTTCGGTCATGGTGCCAGCCACCCACCATGGAGTCCAACAAGGGGACGCGACAGGACCTTGAAAGCAAGTCCTGCCTACGCCAGCTGTGCACCTTAACTATAACCAAATATGACGCAACTCAGGTTAATTGGCCACACAAGGTTAACCCTCGCCGCCAGGAAAAATGAAAACCAAGAAGGGAGGAGGATACAGGAAAGTTGCAAGAAAGGAGATAGGAAAATGAAAGATAAAAGGCAGGACAGGAAAAGGCGACTGCCGATTTCCCCCAGTCAGGTCAGGCCGGAGGTGCCGTCTACAGGAAGCGGGGGCCAAAGTGGTGTATTGCCTCCGCCGAGGGGCCTTAAAGGTTCAAACGCTCGGCATCGGCTCAACCACCAGGATCCCCTATTCCCCGGACACGGCGATGCCACGCACGGCTAAGCGCGGATGCTCGGGTCCGTGGTGACGCATTGTTCACCATCATCCCCCTGCGGGGATGTCCCTGCGGATGCTCGGGTTAACCCCGTGGTTTCGCCACTCACCAACGTCTGCATGCTGCAGACGCCCCCCTGCGGGGAGAAATTGTGTTAATGTCAAGTCGCACACACATAGCAGGCAGTACCAAGGCGGGAGTGGATCAGGTTTGCGGGCAATATTAGGCAATATGTTGTGTGGTGTTGTGTTTAATGGCGCATAAGCGGCTAAGGCTATCATGCGCAAAGAACAAGGTTTAGAAAAATAGGCAAGGGCAAAGTTTGAAGACAAAGTGTATAAAAACGTTGGTGTAAAGGGCCTAAAAGTTATTTTTATTACCTGGCTAATTAAATCAAACACTTTAGAAATGGCTGTTTGCAGAAGCTTTTAAAAGTTGGTTAACCTCTGTTGACATCCTTGGCTTGCCAAGGATCTCGAGGCCCCCAACTACTCAGATAAAAACCTCAGCCTCCTTCTCAGGACTGAGAAAGTGGCTGAGGTGTATCGTTTTAAGTAGAGAAGCACAGGGTAAGAACATTACAGTTTTTGAAGAACACCGGCTTCCTTTAAAAAGCTAAAAACATCAAGCATACTAACGGGTGCATGTTCAGCTAAAATCAACGCTGGATGAAATGGAATATGTTCTTTGTAAAATGTAGCAAAATATTTTTTTCCTTACTGATTCAAGTTTTGTGCATGATAGTAGTATGTGGTTTACGGTAAGTTCATGTCCGCATTGCTCGCAAACAGGTTTTTCTTTCTTTGTTAGCAGGAAGTTGTGTGTCAGATGTGTGTGTCCAATACGGAGACGGCATAAAATAACTTCGATGAATCGTTTTTGGTGTGAGCATGATTTCCATTCGCGTAGGATGGGTGTTGTGTTGGGTTTTATGGCACATAGGCAGCTAAGGCCATCATGCGCCAAGCTCAAGGTATAGAATGAGTTTTCTGTATAATTTTCAAAAATGTTAAAAATCATCGCTGGTGTATATGGCCTAATAATACTGTACTACCTAGTAATAATGGAAGAAACGAAATTTAGACATGGCTAATGTTAAAAACATCAAGAAGGACAGGTAGTCTCAGCGCCTATCCTTGCCTGGGCAACGATCCCGAGGCTCCCAACCAGACAAATAAAAACCTCAGTCTTCTTCTCATGAATGAGAAAGTAGCTGAAGTGTATCACCTAATAAAGTGAACTAGCGGATCGAAATTTACAGTGTTTCAAGCACGCCTGCTTCTTTTAAAAAGCTAAAAAGAGAAGGTATGTTAACAATGGCATTATCATCTAAAAGCAGTGCTGGGTGAAAAGGAATGCATTCATTATAAAATTCAGTGAAGTATTTTTTTCTTAGTTTTTCCAGTTTCGCACAAGAGAATAAAATGTGGTTAACGGTAAGTTCATCTCCGCATTCTTCGCAAACAGGTTTGTTTTGTTTTGTTAGCAGGAAGTTATGTGTAAGGTGAGTGTGGCCTATTCGGAGACGGCAGAGAATCCCTTCCTTGAAGCGTTCCTGGTGGTCACACGACCTCCATTCCCCTAAAACCGGCTTTACTAAGTGTAGTTTATTATTGACTTCACTGTTCCAAGCCGACTGTCATTTCTTCCTTAATTTCCGTTGTACTAATTTTATGCAATCGTTAAAAGCTATGTTTACTTTTTTTGTTTCCATCCTACGAGCTTGAGCAGCGCACAAGTCTGCTTTCTCGTTCCCTTTTATTCCGATATGACTCGGGACCCAGCAGAGTTTTATATTTTGTCTTTTAGCTGCGGCTGTTACTATGCTGTGTATAATGTCACCAAGAATAGGAGTGGTAGCGTTTCTAGTGTGGAGAGCTGTAAGCACACTTAAGGAATCTGTGTAGATTATACTGTTTGTGAGGTGCTCCTTTAATATTTTGTCGATGGCCAGCCAGACTGCGTAACATTCTGCAGTGAAGATGGATGCGCAATTTGGAAGTCTTACTGTTTTCTCCGAATTACCTCGCACCACTGCACTTCCTACGTAAAAATCTGTTTTTGAGCCATCTGTATAAAAATCTGTGAACTTACTGTATTTTTGCTCGAGTGCAAGAAATTCTTGTAGTATATGTTGTCGTGGAGTTTGTTTTTTATGAAATTGAGTAAGGGTGAAATCACAGATTTTAGGAAAATTGTACCATGGAGGCAGTAGGTCTTGTCTTCGAGCAATGTCGGGTAATGCATCTTGTAGGCCGAGGTTTTGGCACATCTCTTCAAAACGCAGGAGGAGTGGTCTGATAGCTAGTGGTTTGCTATTAAACAGTGTTCTTGATGGGCAATTTGTAACAATAGGGTAAAAGATATGTTTTGGTAGGGAACGGATTTTTAGAACGTATGAGCTCGTAAGTATGCTTCTTCTATCTGTAAGAGATGGTTCATTTGTTTCAACGTAAAGACTATTTATGGGTGATGTCCTGTAAGCGCCAGTTGCAAGACGTAAACCTAAATTGTGCACTGGGTCCAGTCGTTTCAGGTACGATGGCCTTGCTGAACCATATACTATACTACCATAGTCTAATGAGGATCGTACCACAGAGCGATAAATTTTTAGAAGGCCTGCCCTGTCAGAACCCCAGTGTTTATGTGAAAGGACTTTGAGTATGTTCAGTGATCGGGAAGTTTTCTTTTTTAACGTGTTAATATGAGGCAGGAAAGTGAGTTTTCTGTCAAATGTTATGCCTAGAAATTTATGTTCATTTTCTACTGGTAAATCTATTTCGTTAAGGTGTAGGGTGGGGTCTGCCTGTAAGCCTCGTTTGAGTGAAAACAGAATGGCCACTGTTTTCTGTGGGGAAAATCGGAAACCATTTTTGTCTGCCCATGTTGTCAGTTTATTTATTGTTAACTGTATTTGTCTTTCACATGTTGATATGTTGGAGGATGTGTAAGCTATCTGGAGGTCATCTACATAAAGCGAATACATAACAGACCTTGGTATTATTTTGTTAAAGGTGCACTGAAGAGGAATCTGAACTTGTCTTTTTGCCGCGGGAACTCGATCTACACGTTCCCAGCATTCTTAGAAACTGCGACTTATTGCCCTGTATGGCCGATTTCCCAAATTAAATCAAATTAACGGCCGGCTCCCGCCCTTTTTTTTTAATTCTGCCTCGTACGGTGGGCGGAGTCGACCAACGCGTGGAGTGCCTTTCACCCAGTCCCGTGGCGGCTTGCCGCTCTGCCATCGGCGTAGTAATACGTAGTAGTCCGTAGTAGCAAATAGTCCGCGCGTATTTTTATTTCTGCGGGCTTATTTTGCGGCTATATTATCTGCGAATGAAACTATTTATTCATGGAAACCTAAAAAACAAAATAAAGCGAAAGCAAAGCCTCCACGGAGCTGGCTGAAAGGAACTTCACGCGTTGGTCGACTCCGCCCATCGTACGAGGCAGAATTCAAAAAAAGGGCGGGAGCCGGACGTTAATTCGATTTAATTAGGGAAATCGGCCATACAGGGCAATAAGTTGCAGTTTCTAAGAATGCTAGGAACGTGTAGATCGAGTTCCCGCGGCAAAAAGACAAGTTCAGAATCCTCTTCAGTGCACCTTTAAGAGAATTCATTTTTACAATAAAAAGAGTTGTGCTTAAAATACATCCTTGAGGCACTCCATTTTCCTGAATAAAATCCCTCGAAAGGGTTGAGCCTAGACGGACATTAAATGAGCGGTTAGATAAAAAGTCTTTAATGGAGTTCAGCATTCTGCCACGGATGCCAAGCTCAGCTAAGTCCTGGAGAATCCCAAACCTCCAGGTAGTATCATATGCTTTTTCTAAATAAAAAAAGACTGCAAGGCAGTGTTGTTTGTGTATAAAAGCTTTTCTGACTGTATTTTCAAGGCGGACTAGGTGATCTGTGGTGGAGCATCCCTTTTTAAAACCACACTGGTGGATATCAAGAAGTTCACAGGATTGAAGAACAAAGGTTAGTCTTATATTTAGGACACTTTCGAAGGATTTGGCGAGGCAACTGGTAAAGGCTATGGGTCTATAACTGCTAGGAGAGGTTGGGGGTTTACTAGGTTTAAGAAGCGGCACAATAATAGCTTTTTTCCAGGCCTCAGGTATTTTTCCCGATATCCAAACTGTGTTAAAGAACTTTAAAAGTGCTTCTACGACAGGTTGAGAGAGATGGGCCAGCATTTCGTAGTGGATTTGGTCGGATCCTGGAGCGGTTTTTTTACCAGCAGACAGTACTGTCTGCTTTTGGTTTGCCCCTCCACTAGTTGGAAGTCTTTGTTTTTCGGCTATGTTTTTGTATTTTAAAAAACTGCGCATAGTGTGATGAACTTGAAACTGCTGCGAAATGTTCCCCCAATATGTCTGCCTGTTCCCCTATGCTTGTTTGTGTGCCAGGTGTTGTCAATAAAGGAATTGTGAATGGTGAAAAGTTACCATTTAATTTTCGCACATGTTCCACATTTTTTTAGATGTGATGTGACTGTTTATAGAAGAGACGTAAGTTTGCCATGATTTTTTCTCGGCACTACGACGGACGTACCGAGCTTTAGCTCTTGCTTTTTTAAAATTTATGAGATTCTCATGTGTCGGATACCTGCGAAATTTACCCCAAGCTCTGTTTTGTAGTTTTTTTGCTTCCTTGCACTCTTTTGTCCACCATATTTTATGATTTTGTTGCACCACTCCTGACGACTGTGGAATAGCTGTGAGGGCGGCAGATATGATACAATTAGTGAACTTTTCATTTATCTGGTCGATGGAGAGATTATCTAAAAGTATATTTTCTAAATTTGCCTTTGCTCTAAAAAGTGACCAGTCGGCAAGATGAAGCTTCCAGCGCCGTGGCCTTGTGGGGATTATTTCCGGTGGGGATGTTAAAGTGATTAGTATAGGGAGGTGGTCACTGCCATATGGGTTATCAATGATATCCCATTTAAAATCATTAAAAACAGAAGCTGAGCTAAATGACAAATCTAAAAAGGACATTTTTCCCGAGGTAGGGGAGCAGTAGGTGGCTTTTCCTGTATTTAAAAGACATACATTGTTTGTGATGATAAAATCTTCTATTATTTGACCTCTAGAGTCACAGCGCTCGCTTCCCCAAAAAGGGGAGTGAGCGTTGAAGTCCCCAACTACTAGATACGGTTCCGGAAGTTCATTGATAAGTTCTTGTAAATCGCGGACTGTTAATGTAAAATGTGGAGGAATATATACAGAACAGATAGAAATTGTTTTATGGCTGACGAAACTGACCGCGACGGCTTCAAGTTTTGTTTTGAGTGTGACTTCTCGAGCAGGGACGCCGCTTTGCACGACGATCGCAACTCCTCCAGATAGTCTATTTGCCTGCTCACGATCGCGTCTAAAAGTTTTATAATGTTTCATGATATTTGTATGTTGTGGACCTAGATTTGTTTCTTGAAGACATAAGACTACGGGCGAGATTGACCCTAGGATATCTTTTATGTCATTGTAGTTCCTCAACATTCCTCTACAGTTCCACTGAACTAGGAAAGCCATATTTATGTTTGGGATAGGAACGATTTGTGTGTTGTGTTGAGTTTATTGGCGCATAAGCAGCTAAGGCTATCATGCGCCAAGAACAAGGTATGGAAAAATTGGCTTGGTCAGAGTTTGAAAACAAAGTGGATAAAAACGGTGGTGTAAAGGGCCTAAAAGTTATTTTTACTAACTAGCTGATGAAAGACAAGAATTTTAAAAATGTCTGAGAGCAGAAACTTTTAAAGGTTGGGTCGCCTCCGCAGACATCCTTGGCTCGGCAAGGATTTCGAGGCTCCCAACAGCTCAGATAAAGACCTCAGCCTCCCTCTCATGATTGAGAAAGTGGCTGAGGTGTATAACTGTATGTAGTGAAGCACAGGGTGAGTAGATTAGAGTTGATGAAGAATACTGGCTTCCCTTAAAAAGCTAAAAACACAGGGTATACTGACAAGTGCATCTTTGCCTAAAATCAATGCTGGATGAAAAGGAATCTGTTCTTTGTAAAAGGTAGTAAAATGTTTTTCCTTATAGATTCAAGTTCCGTACATGAGAATAATATGTGGGTTACTGTTAGTTCATCTCCGCACTTTTCACAAACAGGTTTGTCTTCTTTTCTAAGTAGGAAGTTGTGTGCGAGATGTGTGTGTCCAATACGGAGACGGCATAAAATAACTTCGATGAATCGTTTTTGGTGTGAGCATGATTTCCATTCGCCTAGGATGGGTTTTACTAAATGTAGCTTATTATTTCTGTCAATATTCCATTGCGACTGCCATTTATTTCTTAGCTTGCACTGTACCAACTTCATACAATCATTGTAGGGGATGTTCACTTTCTTGATTTCTTTATTCCGAGCTTTTCCAGCACATTCATCTGCTTTCTCATTGCCAGCGATTCCAATGTGGCTGGGAACCCAGCAAAATTTTATGTCTTGTCCCTGTATTATCGCGCTTGTTATGTTGTGTATGATATCCCCGATTAGTGGTGTCACTGCATTGCTAAGGTGAAGTGAGGTTAGTATGCTCAGAGAATCAGTGTAAATGATACTGTTCTGAATGCTCTCATTTATTATTTTTTCTACAGCCACCAAGACTGCGTAACACTCGGCGGTGAAAATGGATGTACACTCAGGTAGCCGTACTATTTTTTCCCAATTATTCTGAACTACAGCACTTCCCACGTAGTGCGCCGATTTTGGTCCATCGGTATAAAATGCTTCGTATTCTCCGTATTTTTCGTTGAGTGCTAAATATTCCTGTAATATCTGTTCATGTGGAGTATGTTTTTTCTGAAATTGTGTTAATGTGAAGTCGCACACAGATGGTAGGCAGTACCAAGGCGGGAGTGGATCAGGTTTGCGGGCAATATTAGGTAATACGTTTATTATGTCTAGTTCTTGGCATTTCTCTTCAAAGCGGAGAAGAAGTGGTCTGATTGCTAGAGGTTTGTTGGTAAATAGTGTTCGGGATGGGCACTTTGTAACGAGTGGGTAACAGATGTGTTTAGGCTGGGAACGGATCTTTAAAATGTATGAGCATGTGAGCATTGTTCGTCTGTCTGCAAGTGGTGGTTCATTGGTTTCGACGTACAGGCTATTTATGGGTGACGTCCTGTAAGCACCAGTCGAAAGGCGCAATCCCGAATTGTGCACAGGATCTAGTCGCTTCAAGTACGATGGCCTTGCTGATCCATACACTATGCAACCATAATCTAAAACGGAACGTACTACAGAGCGATAAATGTGTAGAAGACATACCCGATCAGAACCCCAGTGTTTGCGTGATAGGACTTTCAGTATGTTCAGTGCTAGCGACGCCTTCTTTTTCAGTGCGTTTATGTGAGGTAGGAAAGTTAGTTTTTTGTCGAAGGTGATGCCTAGAAATTTGTGTTCGTTTTTGAAAGGCAGCTCGGTTTGGTTGAGGTGTAATGTTGGATTTGTGTGCAAGCCTCGTTTGAGTGAAAAAAGTAAGGCCACTGTTTTCTGTGTTGAGAACTGGAAACCATTCTTGTCTGCCCATGTTGCCATTTTGTTGATTGTAAGTTGTACTTGTCGTTCGCATGTGGATATATTGGAAGATGTACATGCTATCTGAAGATCATCAACATACATTGAATACATAATGGACCTTGGGATTATTTTTCTAATAGAATTCATTTTTACAACGAAGAGAGTTGTGCTTAAAATGCACCCTTGAGGAACTCCATTTTCCTGAATGAAGTCCCTCGAAAGGGTCGAGCCTAGGCGGACATTAAATGAGCGGTTAGACAAAAAGTCTTTAATGGAGTTGAGCATTCTGCCACGGATGCCGAGCTCAGCTAAGTCCTGGAGAATTCCGAACCTCCAGGTTGTATCATATGCTTTTTCTAAATCAAAAAAGACGCTAAGACAGTGTTGTTTGTGTATAAAAGCTTCTCTGACAGTATTTTCAAGGCGGACTAAGTGATCTGTAGTGGAGCATCCTTTTTTAAATCCACACTGATGGATATCAAGCAGTTCACAGGATTGAAGAACAAAGGTTAGTCTTATATTTAGGACACTTTCGAAGGATTTGGTGAGGCAACTGGTTAAGGCTATGGGTCTATAACTGCTCGGAGAGGTTGGGGGTTTACTAGGTTTAAGAAACGGTACAATAATAGCTTTCTTCCAGGCTACAGGTATTTTCCCTGACATCCAAACTGTGTTGAAGAATCTTAAAAGTGCTTCTACGGCAGGCTCAGAAAGATGTGCAAGCATTTCATAATGTATATGGTCGGGTCCTGGAGCAGTTTTTTTTCCGGCAGACAGTACTCTGTTGATTTCTTGGCGGGTAATTAGACTATTGTATTTTTCATTTGCACCTCCAGTTGTTGGCAGCCGCTGTTTTTCAGCTGTATTTTTGTATTTTAAAAAGGACTGCGTGTAGTGTGATGAACTTGAAACTGCAGTGAAATGTTCCCCCAATATGTCTGCCTGTTCCTGTATGCTTGTTTGTGTGCCAGGTGTTGTTAAAAGCGGAATTGTGAATGGGGAAAAGCTACCGTTTAATTTGCGAACCTGCTCCCACATTTTTTTAGATGTCATCTGACTGTTAATGGATGAAACATAACTCTGCCATGATGCTTTCTCGGCACCCCGACGGACGTACCGAGCTTTGGCTCTTGCCTTCTTAAAATTAACGAGATTTTCATGTGTCGGGTACCGGCGAAATTTACCCCAAGCTCTGTTTTGTAGTTTTTTTGCTTCCTTGCACTCTTTTGTCCACCATATTTTATGACTTTGTTGCACCACTCCTGATGACTGTGGAATAGCTGTGAGTGCGGCAGTTATGATACAATTAGTGAACTTTTCATTTATCTGGTCGATGGAGAGATTATCTAAAAGTATATTTTCTAAATTTGCCTTTGCTCTAAAAAGTGACCAGTCGGCGAGGTGAAGCTTCCAGCGCCGTGGCCTTGTGGGGATTATTTCCGGTGGGGATGTTAAAGTGATTAGTATAGGGAGGTGGTCACTGCCATATGGGTTGTCAATGACATCCCATTTAAAATCATTAAAAACAGAAGGTGAGCTAAAAGACAAATCTAAAAAGGTCATTTTCCCCGAGGCAGGGGAGCAGTAGGTGGCTTTTCCTGTATTTAAGACATACATTGTTTGTGAGGATAAAATCTTCGATTATTTGACCCCTACAGTCACAGTGCTCGCTTCCCAAAAAAGGGGAGTGAGCGTTGAAGTCCCCAACTACTAGATACGGTTCTGGAAGTTCATTGATCAGTTCTTGTAAATCGTGGACTGTTAATGTAAAATGTGGAGGAATATATACAGAACAGATAGAAATTGTTTTATGGCTGACGACACTGACCGCAACGGCTTCAAGTTTTGTTTTGAGTGTGATTTCTCGAGCAGGGACGCTGCTTTGCACGACAATCGCAACGCCTCCAGATAGTCTATTTGCGTGCTCACGATCGTGTCTAAAAGTTTTATAATGTTGCAGGATATTTGTATGTTGTGGACCTAGATTTGTTTCTTGAAGACATAAGACTACGGGCGAGATTGACCCTAGGATATCTTTTATGTCATTGTAGTTCCTCAACATTCCTCTACAGTTCCACTGAACTAGAAAAGCCATATTTATGTTTGGGATAGGAACGATTGGGAGTTTACTTATTTTCTGGGGCCGTTATAGTGGCCCTGCCTTTTTTCCGCTCAAGAGAGCTGTTCCGCCGCTCTAAAGCAGGCGGACTGTGGGATACGTCCATCACCTCGCGACAGGTGCTGGACGACCGCGGGGAAGCCGCGCGTGTGTGAGTGTCAGGTCTCCCCCGACGGGGGGAGGTCCTGCGGGATGTCGACCCATGGGCCGGCACTCCCTGGCTTGGAGTTGGCAGAGCAGCTTTCGCTGTCCCTGCCTGGGGCGTGGGTGGCCCTGCTACAGGCACAGTGACACTGGCCTCGGCAGGTGCCGGAGTGCAGTGTGGTGCTACGCCCCTGCGCACCACATCAGCGAAGTTTGGTTTTGCTGAGAAGGAGAATGTATTTGTAACTGCAAAACGCCTTCTGGCTTCTTTAAATGAAATGTTTTCTTTTGTCTTTATGGTAATGATTTCTTTCTCTTTTTTCCAGGACGGACACGCCCTGGAGTACGCAGCATGGTCTCCTTCGCAATTTGCGCAGCGTAGTGCTGCGTCACATTCCTCAGACTGGTGGTCCTTTGATGCGCATTTCGCGCAGGTTTTGCGGCCGCGGCAGCTCTGCGAGCCATGGCCAAACTTCTGGCAATTGAAACAGCGACGGGGGTTGGGTATGTAGTGTCTTACGTTGACTTTCAGGTACCCTACTTCGATTGTTTCGGGCAAGCTGCTGGTGTTAAATGTGAGGACCATGTGTTTGGTGTCTATTTCCTTGTTATCCTTGCGGATTTTGATCCTGTGGACGTCTATTACATTTTGTTCGGATAGTCCTTGAAGCATTTCAGTTTCTGTTAGGTGGATAAAGTCAGCTTCGGAGATAACGCCTTTGACTGAGTTCAGGGATCGGTGGGGAGTCACGGAGACAGAGATGTCCCCTATGGAATCGATGTTTGCAAGTTTCGAGCACTGGATGCTCTCGCGTAGTTCGAGGAGTAGGTCGCCGCTTGACATTTTGGATACCTTGTAGCCAGGCCCTAAGGTATCTGTTAGGCATTTGGTAACAAGAAATGGGGATATGATTCGGGCTTGCTTTTGTTCACAGTTACTGTGTATAACATGAAACTTAGTGAAAGTTGGCTTCTTTTTCATGAAAAAGTCTGATGCTTCGTTCCGCACTCTTTTAAGAGAGAGATCGGGTTTGGAAAGGGGGGGAGCCATAAAAAATTGATGTTTTTCGGTCATGGTGCCAGCCACCCACCATGGAGTCCAACAAGGGGACGCGACAGGAACTTGAAAGAAAGTCCTGCCCACGCCAGCTGTACACCTTAACTGTAACCTAATATGACTCAACTCAGGGTAGTTGGTCACACACGGTTAACCCTCGCCGCCAGGAAAAAGAGGAAAAAACGAAGAAGAGAGGAGGATACAGGAAAGTTGTAAGAAAGGGAATAGGAAAGTGAAAGATAGAGGGGAGGACAGGAAAAGGCGACTGCCGATTTCCTCCGGTTGGGTCAGGCCGGAGGTGCCGTCTGCAGGAAGCTGGGGCCAAAGTGGTGTGTTGCCTCCGCCGAGGGGCCTTAAGGGTCCAAACGCTCGGCATCGGCTCAACCACCAGGATCCCCTTTTCCCCGGACACGGCGATGCCACGCACGGCTAAGCGCGGATGCTCGGGTCCGTGGTGACGCATTGTTCACCATCATCCCCCTGCGGGGATGTCCCTGCGGATGCTCGGGTTAACCCCGTGGTGTCGCCACTCACCAACGGAATAGGAACGATTGAGAGTTTACTTATGTTCTGGGGCCGTTATTGTGGCCCTGCCTTTTTTCCGCTCAAGAGAGCTGTTCCGCCGCTGTAAAGCGGGCGGATCGGGAGTTACCTCCATCACCTCACTGGAGGTGCTGGAAGACCGCGGGGAAGCCGCGGATGTGTTTGTGTCAGGCCTCCCCCGACGGGGGGAAGTCCTGCGGGATGTCGACCCATGGGCCGGCACTCCCTGGCTTGGAGTTGGCAGAGCAGCTTTCGCTGTCCCTGCCTGGGGCGTGGGTGGCCCTGCTACAGGCGCAGTGGAACTGGCCGCGGCAGGTGCCGGAGCGCTGTGTGGTGCTACGCCCCTGCGCACCACATCAGCGAAGTTTGGTTTCGCTGTGAAGGAGAATGTGTTGTTAAGTGCAAAACGCCTTCTGGCTTCTTTGAATGAAATGTTTTCTTTGGTCTTAATGGTGATGATTTCTTTTTCCTTTTTCCAGGACGCACACGTCCTGGAGTACGCAGCGTGGTCGCCTTCGCAGTTTGCGCAGCGTAGTGCTGCGTCGCATTCCTCAGGCTGGTGGTCCTTTGATGCGCATTTCGCGCAGGTTTTGCGGCCGCGGCAGCTTTGTGAGCCATGGCCAAACTTCTGGCAATTGAAACAGCGACGGGGATTTGGTATGTAGTGTCTTACGTTGACTTTCAGGTATCCTACTTCGATTGTTTCGGGTAAGGTGCTGGTGTTAAATATAAGGACCATGTGTTTAGTGTCTATTTCCTTGTTATCCTTGCGGATTTTGATCCTGTGGACGTCAATTACATTTTGGTCGGAGAGTCCTTGAAGCATTTCGGTTTCTGAGGTGGATAAAGTCAGCCTCTGAGATAACGCCTTTGACTGAGTTGAGGGATCGGTGGGGAGTCACGGAGACAGAGATGTCCCCTATAGAAGCAATGTTTGCAAGTTTCGAGCACTGGATGCTCTCGCGTAGTTCGAGGAGTAGGTCGCCGCTGGACATTTTGGATACCTTGTAGCCAGGCCCCAAGGTATCTGTTAGGCATTTGGTAACAAGAAATGGGGATATGATTCGGGCTTGCTTTTCTTCACAGTTACTGTGTATAACATGGAAATTAGTGAAAGTCGGTTTCTTTTTCATGAAAAAGTCTGCTGCTTCGTTCCGCACTCAAGAGAGCGATCAAGTTTGGAAAGGGGGGGAGCCATAAAAAATTCAGGTTTTTCGGTCATGGTGCCAGCCACCCACCACGGAGTCCAACAAGGGGACGCGACAGGAACTTGAAAGAAAGTCCTGCCCACGCCAGCTGTACACCTTAACTATAACCTAATATGACTCAACCCAGGGTAGTTGGTCACACACGGTTAGCCCTCGCCGCCAGGAAAAAGAGGAAAAAATGAAGAAGAGAGGAGGATACAGGAAAGTTGTAAGAAAGGAGATAGGACAGTGAAAGATGGAGAGGAGAACAGGAAAAGGCGACTGCCGATTTCCCCCGGTCGGGTCAGGCCGGAGGTGCCGTCTACAGGAAGCTGGGGCCAAAGTGGTGTGTTGCCTCCGCCGAGGGGCCTTAAGGGTCCAAACGCTCGGCATCGGCTCAACCACCAGGATTCCCTTTTCCCCGGACACGGCGATGCCACGCACGGCTAAGCGCGGATGCTCGGGTCCGTGGTGACGCATTGTTCACCATCATCCCCCTGCGGGAATGTCCCTGCGGATGCTCGGGTTAACCCCGTGGTGTCGGCACTCACCAACGTCTGCATGCTGCAGACGCCTCCCTACGGGGAAAAGCATCATATTGTATTCTCTTCATACCAATGCGCCTAAAATACATTAATGTTGGCAGGCAAAGAACAGAAGCCACAGAATGGTTGTGATAAAAATCAAGTAACTTACCTTTGAATGCATGGTTTGCAGCCCAGCTTTCGAAGTGATTCCCTTTTTTCCAAGTTCACTCATTTCTCGCACAAATGACTGCACGAAGAGAGTCATGTCGGCATGAGTTTGTCCGTACCACAAAGCTGGCATTAATGTTTCTGCAGCGCAGGTGTGCTGGTAGCTTGTTGATGGTGACCTGAATAGGCCAGATGGATTACTTTGACGATTTGAAGATGGGCGCTCCATCGACATTGAGTGTGAACCTGAGGTCATACTTGGAAAGACTGGCTCGGTTTTTTTTGTATAAGTAGCCATCTGTAAGGTCGCTCATGCCCTCCACTCTATTTTCCGCAGTATCTTCAAGCCGGTCAAAAAGGGCATCTGACACTTCTTTATCGTCGAGCAGAGATCAGCTGCAACTGTAGCAGCAACGTCAAGAAGAAATGGCCATGCTGAAATAGCTTCCTGCCAGAGTAGTTTTTTTCACATTCTGTGCAGCATCCTTGCATGTTGTTCCTTTCCGAGAAGTTCCCCGACATTTCTTGTAACGACATCGCACTCTGCAGAGTAAAAATGAAACCGCGCGGCCTGGACTCCAACACAGACATTAAATTCTGCAGCGCTTTGCGTCTGACAACCAGAAAACAATGTACCGTGTTCCAAGTGTAACCAAGATTTAAGTTATGCTTTTTAGTGGTTTACAGTCCGTGCGCAGACTGCACACACCTGTTGTGTTTAACGTTCTTGTTTTCCTATTTCATGATTCATTGTTATTTTGACGAGTACATTTTCTAGTGGACTGCACTAGTTTAATGTTCAGTGTGCAAAAATTCAAATCTCCGATTTGGTTACGCTTTTTTTTTTCAAGTCTTACAAGTTGTCAAGCTGGGATTTATTCCTCTCATATGACTATATATGAAAGGTTGCCTTTGCTTACAAACGAGACAACGTGCAAGTTTCTGTTGATTGAAAACATGACTGTATGGTGTGGTATGAAGTGTGGTGAGTGCATGTGTTCTTGAATGCCACCGTTATGACGGCCAAAAATCAATCACTATTTCCATAGCATAATGGTTTTCTGTAGTCAATCAGAGAGTAGTGCGTGGAGAATTCATCCTGGTGGTTCTCCTATCTGCTAGCAGCACAGACACTGCCTCTAGTTCCTACTGCACAAAATACCATGGTGGCATATGGATCATGCATGTTATGTTGAAATGTGTATACTTATGCATGTTATGTGTGCAAGTGCTTGATCAGTGGCTTTTCTTGTATGTTGCAGAGGCAGAAAGTTGGTTAGTTATATTGATTATAATGGCGCAAAAGCAACTGAGGCTATGATGTGCCAAACACAAGGTTGGACAAATAAGGTCGTGCTGAGGATGCACCCTTGGGGCACACCAGTTTCTTGGATAAAGGTCTTGGAGAAGGTTGCGCCTAGGCGGACTCTGAACGTTCGATTGGTCAGGAAGTCGCTCAAACAGCTCAGCATCCTGCCGCGGATACCTAGGTTAACACTCAGTAGTAAAAACCGAAGCACATTCTGGTAGTTGCATTATGTTTATTTTTTCCTTGGATTACTGCACTTCCAACATGACTTTGTTTTTGAGCCGTCGGTATAAAATTCAATGTAGGTGTCATACTTTTCTTGCAGTGCAAAGAATTCCTGTGATATGTACTCGTTTGGCGTTTGCTTTTTGTCTAAATGTGTCATTGTGAAGTCACATACTGAAGGCAGGCTGTAAACATGGTGGCAAATATTTTATACTATGGTGGCAGGCTGTTTTGTTTTTTTGCTAATGTGCATTCTTGTGTCCACCACACTTTGTTTCTTTTGTGCAAGTGCTGGTGTTTATGGTATAGCGAGTGTTGCGGCCGATGTTATGCATTCATTAAACTTCTTATTAATTTCATCTGTGCTGAGGTGGTCACAAAATTCATTTTTCAGAGTGGCACTTCCTGCAAAAAGTGACCAGTCAGCGAGGTGAATTTTCCAGTGCCGTGGTCTTGTGGAGATGATTGGAGTAGACGATGAGAGCCTAATGACAATAGGTGATCACTGCCCATGGGGTCATTTAAAACATCCCATTTAAAATCGTTAAAAAGTAATGGTGATGCGAAAGCTAGATCAAGAAAGCTCATTTTTGCTGAGCTTGGGCAGCAATATGTGGCTTTTCCCGTATTTACAAGACAGACATTATTTGAAAATATAAAATCTTCTATTGTTTGGCCTCTAGAGTCACAGCGTTCGCTTCCCCAAAACGGAGAGTGAGCGTTAAAATCACCAACTACCAGAAATAGCTCCGGCAGTTCATCGATCAGGCCTTCTAGATCTTGGCATGTTAATGTGCTGTGTGGGGGAAGATATACAGAACATATTGTTATGGTTGCAGAGGCAGAAAGCTCACTAGGAAGCGGCAAAGTCTGCTGCCTATAAAACAGTATTGAGCGACAATCTGAAAGCAGCGTTGTCGAGCAATGAGGGAAAAAGTTCTGGAGCCGCTGTGAAAAACAAAGTGGTAAGCATAATTTGCATTTATTGGCAGTGGACAGAAGCAATGACACAATTTTACTATGTACAGGTTGCCAGGAGACCAAGAACGCCATCTTATACCCGTGTTAGACGAGCAAGTTTAGTGTCATTTTCAACGAGTGACACTCGCCTGTAGTGTCATTCGCATCATGTCACATGATGAACTTTAATGACATTCGCTGCTGAACGCACTCGGCAAGAAGTGAGTTTGGCGAACTCACTTACTTTTGCCATTAAATATATACAGTCCAACCTCGTTATAACGAAGTTGCATTTTGCGCGGAAATTCGTTCGTTATATCCAATATTCGTTATAAAAGTATGCACTCAAATTCCCGCAGAAAAGGTTGCTAATAAGCCCAAGTAAAGAGTACTTTAAGATGGACAGCACAGGGTTGAAAAAATGCACTATTTTTGAATTTAACGCGTGGTATAAGCATATGAAACCTCGCCTTACATTTCGTACTGGAAAGCAAGAGCGAACTCACAAATCGGGATGCATGGCCAGGTGCAAAAACTGATTTATTTAAAAAACGACGTAATCTCCGTTTGGCGGCACTTCACACTATTTGACAGGTTATATTTCTCGACGAAATCAACACAGAGCAGCGCTTTCGCGATGTCAGCTGATTTGGCCACAGGTAGGTTCTCGAGGTACCCCCCCCCCCAACTTCCTGGCCATGTCAGCGGCCTCGGCGCTGCTGAGAGCTCGCACTTCGCCATCTTCACATGCATCGCTGTTTCTAGCATCATCTGCAGAAACCACCTGATCAGCAATTTCTTGGTCGGTCAGTTCGGGCGCCACAGCCAAGTTGTCATCTGCACAGATGAATTCCTCGAACGTAACGTTCGGAACCGCCAGCTGACGCCATGTCGTCTTGCCGAAATTGTCCGCTTGCCTCCCAGTTGCATGCGGAAGCTTTCTGCCTACTTCTCGCAGTTCTCGGCGCCAACGGCTGCTTCTTCGCCAGACAAGGGCCGGCGTTATTTCGACCGGGTGAGAATAACGGAAATCCAAGCCAAAGCGTTATTGAGACCCGGTGGAAATAACGAAAAGCCGGCCCAAAGCGTTATTTTCACCCATGGATTGCCTTGGCTTCGTTTATTGTTGTCGGACGGGATTTGAGCCCCCGTTTTTGCATCGTTTGCTTGTTTGATCCGCCTCTGTCAACGCGTGGACGTGTGATTTCGGGGTTGCACTTGGATTTTAGACGGTGTGGTAAAGTCATGCAGGCGTTTTGCATCATTCTCACCCTGTATATGTGACCTTGGCTTTTGCGTGGCGTGTTGTGATCGCTTGATTCGTTGTGAAAGGACTCTTGTGTGCTTGCGTTGTTTGGGTGCTCGCGCTTGTGCAGTGCCTTGGAAGACGCTCCAGCTTTCTCCGGAAAATCTTGTTATAATTAATCGACATAAATATGCTTTCATGTCGCGTAATTTATGGGTTGTGCGAGTAGGCATATGCGCGCTCATTCGTTTTGAGCATTCAACCTGATTTGCGCAGAATATATGCAAGTTAATGTGAATTCATTACAACGTGGGGCCAGGGTCATAAATACGATCCAAGCACGGTGGTTTTGCAGTCCCCGAGGCATTCGTTAGTTGAAGCGAGCAGTGGTTCCGTATGTACAAGGTCGTCCACCCTTAACACGCGAGTGCGTGGCCTCACTCTGGAGGGCCACTGCGTCCTTCACGGCCGCTCATCGCAGCCAAGTAGCGCAGGAGAAGTTGGACTTGAACGCGGTGCTTCACGTCATTTACCACTTCGCTTCGACGCGCGGCCGTGTCGTGCGCAGTGGCCCTCCAGAGTGGGGCCACGCACTCGCGTGTTCGTACAAGTTGACGACCCTGTACATTCCAGACGAAGGGCAGGAGTTATCAAAAGGCAATAGGTGAATATTGCCCACGTGCTAACTAGTAAATTGCATAGGGATTTTTTGAAATGTTGAAGATGCTCTGCCTCGTTCGAAGTTCCCTGGAATCGTTTACCTTGCGACGATTAATTCGGTCTACGTAGGGGGAGACAGCTAGAAACATACCCAGGCATCTGAAAGCATCGCAGTGATGTCGGCAGGAATCGAACAGCTGCTGTGGCAGAACATGCACAACCAGGGCATCAAATTGCTTGGGAGAATGTGGAAATATTTGCCACTGAAAGAAATTTGTAAGTGTGGCTGCAGCTGGAGTCCTTTATAATACAGATGATGCTGAAGACAGTCATCAGAACAAAGGGAAACCTTCCCCAGGCATATGCAAAGTCATTGCCCTGATTAGTTAAGGAGCTGCCTTTCCATGACCGGTCCTTCATTTTGAACGAGCAACCTGTTAGGGTTCTGCAATGTCAATCAACATGTTCGACATTGTCAGTGACCAAAGTTTCATTCTACTATTAAGGCAAAATGGAAACTTCACGACGTGTGTCCTATGCACCGAAGCTAACAGCAGTTGTGCTCTAAGCCCACAATATATTCCAATTAACGTCAAAAAGGTGGCCAGCAGTTCGGAATCCTGAATTGTTTTGTACCACTTCTCTCAAGCTGTCTTGCCTGAATCCACACACATTTTGTGTTAGAAATATATGGGTGGCAGAAAAGACATTACAAACTATTGGTGTTCTGTGGGAATACTTAAATCTGTCAGTAGGTAATGCTAGATGGCGTGGCAATAGAGTATACCCCCCCCCTTTAAGACACATTCATTTACCTATGAGATTGAACGTCTTTTAAGAGATTAGGGTACCGGTTATAATAGCATAGACATGATGGCACGTGAACAACTTTCATAACTGGCTTGTCTTTTGAATTTCTTATTTAATTGCAGTATTGCTTGGCATTGAAGCCATACTAATAATGATTCATTTCCTGTGTACAGTGCTTCAGCCAGGAAATAAATTGATTGGTTGCAGCTCATTTCCCATGTTTTCCTTCCTTTTTTGTGTGCTTAAACTACTCAAACTGATATGCTTTGCTCAATTCTAAGTCAACTTTCTCAATAATAACTCACCTTGTAAGCAATGCATATAAGCAGAAGTAATTCACAAGGCACATTTCACTTGGCCGCAAGTGTCACAAGGACTCAAGATAGGCAACTTGGTATTGGTTAGCAGCAAGGAAAACCCTTTATTCGTTGTAATAAATCTTGCTACTGTGTAGATATTTGTGTATGTTAGTTGCTGTTGAAATGAGGTCCTCGACGTGAGCATGGTCGGCCGCAATTTCATGGCACTTTGTGCACTGCCAACTTAACAAGGTTTGTTGAAGTGCTGTTCAAAGAGCTGGGATCATGTATTGTTGGCACCAGCTTAGGGAGAACCACTGGAACTTGCAAAAGCATGATGAGTCCTTCAACTGGGGTTATTTGATCTTGCAGTTTAATGATCATTTTAATGTTGGATAGTTGTAATTCAGCTCTTGCTGTCTTATTAATATGAGTGGTAGACAACTTTGACCATGCCCCGAAATCTCAACTTTACAATCCAGAGGTATGGGCACGTTATACAAAAAGTGTTTCAAATTGTGCTTCTTTCGAGAAAAATTTTTACCAGTTTTAGCATTGGCAGAGCAGCAAAGGCAGGCATTAAATTTGAATCAAAATAGGGGTGTGCGAATAGTGGTTTTTTGATTCGAAGCGAATTCGAAGCGAATAGCAATTTTCTTCGAATAATTTCGAAGCGAATAGTTCGAATAGTACTTCTGGCACTAAAAAGAGGCTGAGTGACTGTAGGCATTTCCAAAACCATTTATTTTCCCAACACACGATGCCATTACACACTGCACTGAGGCTTTATTTAAAACCACACTTCAAAATTTTAACACCTAGAGTGAAGAACAATTTTCTGGCAATTTATACTGGAAGAACAACTTTTACATTCCCAGACTTGCATTGCCTCGAGCAAGAATGGAAACGGCTGTACAAAACTCTAGCGCCGCAAGCGAAACGTCATTCGCACCGCTCGCGCGTCCTGGCAAAATTGTCCCCGGTAGTACTTCCGAGCAGCACTCAGCATCACGCTTCCATCAAGAATGCTCTCAGCCTCCAACGTATGGGAGTGCCCGAGTTGCGGCGACGGAGTTCGGCACACCACCGAAGATGGCTCAATGCCCTGATTACGGCGGCGTTCCGTTCCCATCAACGCGCAAGCAGTCAGAATAGCAAGAAAAGACGCCAGTCGTAGATGCCGAGCGTAACGGCAGTAATCCTCCACGGGTGCACAAGCTTAGCGTTATCACACGCAAAGGCGCCCTTCCCATTGACGTAAATATACACTTCGGCGACATCGACATCGAGTCCCCGCGCTGCCGCTGAATTTTTCGCGCCTCCGCCGGTAATATGATGGCTTGCTTGACAGCTGCCGAGAACGGTCGCTCATGTTCCGTACGCATGATTCGTCACCTGACTGGGTGAAGCGATAGCACGGTAGGGCTGCGTGTTTATCTTCGCATCTGTCCTATCTGGTAATCTTTTCCGCAACTCTAACGGAAAAAAAAAATCGAGAGGCGGTGGAGCGGGCGCGTCTTCGGTGCTTATCTGATTTTCCAGCCAGCGGCGGACGCGGTTGTTGCGTTGTGTGACGCGCGTCTTTTTTCGTTTTTCTTTCTTTCCTCTTATCTTTGAACTCTCCTCTATCTGCACGTGGCAGCGGTGGTGGCTCGGCTAGAGTCAGTCGGCAGGCCCCTTTCCTTTTCATCCTTCGCTCAGTCGCAACAACAGTAAACTGAGGTTTCTTGTTTTGAAACTCTTCCTTCTTTGCGTCTGGGCAGCGTGCCGCGGCTTATGGCAGCCGCGGAGGCTCGGAGACGGCCAGAACGCAGGATCTTCCGCGCAAGAGCGCGTCGCCCTCACCTTTATTTCGTTTGTAGCTGGGTTCGCACCCCGACCTGGTTGTGATTCGTGTATTGACTGACCCCCGAGCGTTGAAAGCGCGATAAAAAAAACCATCTATGCGGCAATACTCGGAACTGAAACCACATAAAGCAAGCGGGCAAGCACCCCAGAAACACTATTCGCGCGAGGCGAATACTTCGAAATTTCGAATACCGAGAAATCGTTTTGAAGCGAATATCGAATACCGTGCTATTCGATCGAATATTCGAAATTATCGAATATTCGCACACCCCTACTAAAATAGTTATTTTACCACACATTCTAAAGTTGTCTGCAATTCTTGTCAAAATTTGGGAGTGATATTTGGATGGCAAGATGTTTTTAACATTTCAAATGTCCTTTATTTGACGCCAAATTTGTCACAACAATATTGATATTTCTTTTGCTTTACTATAAATTTTTCTTTCTTTTTACTATTCAGTTTCAACACTACAGAAAGTCTTGTTTTCTGTTTTACAATTTCTATTTCTTTCCTCTGGTGCACTGATTTTTAGCTTTTCACGAGCACTACAATGAGCCCTATATTTCATCACATAATGACCACATGTTTAAAGTCTGTGTTCTCACATCTCATATATTCATTTTTTCCACACACCAGTAACGACTGGAACTACTTTTTTGCCTTTGTCACTGTGATCGTCAATAACATCGCCTTCAAGAAAGCTGCAACTGATTTGTTCTGTTAATAATTTGTTCTGTTCACCCATTTCTCTAAATAATGCCCTTGAGCATTGAGAGTGGATAAGTAAGGTGATGGAATGAAATATTTTAATGCATAATTTCTTTAAATTCAAATTGAATTTTCTTTTCATGCAAAGAGGGAGCAGCCATAAAAAGCTACTGCTGTCACTGGCTTGACAAGGTGACCCAACAGGTGATGACAAATGCAGTGTATATACCGAAACACTGAATGAAAAGCATGGGCAAGCCGCCATGGTGACTTAGGGGTTGTGGTGCTCAGCTGATGACCTGAAAGATGCGGGCCTGATACCGGTCTTGTTGGCCTCATTTCAATGAAGGCGCAATGCTAGAGGCCTTTTGTGCTGTGCGATGTCGGTGCACGTTAAAGAACCCCAGGTGGTCGAAATTATCCACAGCCCGCCACTACGGCGTCCCTCATAGCCTGAGTCGCTCTGGGACGTACGATAAACCACATAAAGCCAAACCATAGACAAGCATGGGCTCATTCTACTTGGTCATAAACTGCACACACATTACAGCATATTGAACAGCAGAACAAAAGCAAGTGGTCAACTGTCCTATATACGGTACAAAAAAGAAGTAGGTGAATGAGCAGCATTACTTAAAGACGTGGGGTGAAGCAACAAATCATCCATTTAATTTACACAAAGGGAAGAAAGTTGATATATGGCACCATGCAACATGAAGCGCCGTGGATATCTTGTGCCAGGGTCACCAAAGCCATCTGGTCCATATCAGCTTGTCTGATGCTAAGGGTAATGCTGTAATTGAAAGTCAATGGGATTCAGCTTAACTTAAGGACAGCGCAGTGAGCTATGGAAAGAAAAATTATAGGTGCAACGTTAAGAGTTTGGAAGAGGGCGGAGTGGGTGAGAGAACAAACGCGGGTGAATGACATCCTAGTCGAAATCAAGAGGAAGAAATGGGCTTGGGCAGGGCACACAATGCGAAGGCAAGATAACCGCTGGTCCTTAAGGGTAACAGAGTGCATTCCAAGAGAAGGCAAACAGATAGCAGGGGGCGGCAGAAAGTTAGGTGGGCGGATGAGATTAAGAAGTTTGCGGGGATACAGTGCCCACAACTGTGCACAGGACAGGGTTAATTGGAGAGACATGGGAGAGGCCTTTGCCCTGCAGTGGGCATAGTCAGGCTGATGATGATGATTATGGGGCAGAAAAGAGGGCACGTTGCTGATTAGCATAGGGATGATAGCAAATGGGGCATGCAGGGGGAAGCTCTGAGACGGTAGACAAAAAAATTGCCAGGGGTGAGGGGTGTATCTTAAGAGAATGCACTGAAGAAAACGAGGTTGGGGGGTGGTGAGAGGTTTGTCAGGAACAGGAAGGCTGCAAAGGAGATCCTCTCATGTTGTTATTTTGTGCCTTCATGCGAATGTGAGTGCTTGTGCTGCAGTTGCATCTGAAGTATTTTAGAAGCATTTCTTAGACATAGAATTGTTTTAATGCATACAAAGCATTATCATCATTGTTACTGTTATTATTAATTAAACAAAAACCCTGCAAAGGTGTCGCAGATTAACCCCCTTCACAAAAGAGATAAGGTCTCTCAATGCACTGATGGTTTGCTGAATAATCCATCATAAAAAGCTGATAATTTCAATCAATATCTCAGGCTTGCAACAAGAATGGCAGTAACTCAACATGACACCACTTGTGCACTAGAAGAAACTTTCACCTGCTTTAACATACATTCTGAGCCTCTCGAAGGGCGATCTGGCCAGGTTAGTGCACTTTTAGGTGAAATAAGCCCACTTCATTGCTACCATGCTCTTGCAAACATTCCGTTCTTTTTGAATGAACGGTTTCAGGAAAATTCTGTTGTATGATTTGATAAGCTTTGATATAGGCCACTATTAAAGGGAAGGCAAAAAATGCATTGAGAGCTACTGATCAATTTACCTGTTATTGACTCCATATCAAATACTAGAAAAATTCCTATTTCAATGCATGACAAAATTTTTTAACATTCTCTGTTTTTTTTAATCATCAGGAAGGTGATATTACAAGAAGGGGCATTGCATTAATTCTTGACAAATTTGCAGCTGAGCTGTATTCATCATTTGACAAATTGTTTAACTGTGCATTTTTTGTCAGTGTTCAGAAAATCTTTGATGTGATGCAACATAGGATTTTACCAAGCAAACTGTACCTGCTTGGCTTTTGAGCTCCCTTTTTCGCTATCCTTGAGAATTTTTTGTATAGTCGTTCATTATTAAATTAAATAACCAAGCTGAATCTGGTGGTGAACTGCCAATATATAGAGGCTGGTAAACTGCTGGATTCTATTTTATCTTCCGTACTCTTTAAAAAAATTTAATCACTAATGGCTTCAGCTCGATAACTTCAGGTGCTTGGTCTTCCAGTGCATGACAGCAGTTTTGCTCACAGATCAAGTACACTTTGAGACAACAATGCATTAGTTGCAGGAAAACATAAATTATATGCTTAAATTGTTTTCTGACAATGAAATTTCAGTTAACGCACAAAAAAAATGATATTTTTCAGGAATATTTCAAAGGCTAACAAATAGAGTGGTATTTTACTTAATCATGGTTCTCTCTCCTGCAGCTGTAGTTCAATGGAATATGTGAACTGAATCAAATATCCTAGCATGTTCTCTTATACTATAGTGGTAGCTTATTATGGTATGTTTGTGTCACATTACGGAAGATTCTGTGGTTGCTCTTTAATGTGAAATCCTTGGCTCTAGTATCCATGAGAAAAAAAACAATATCAGAACTCAGATATGATACTCTTAGATAAGGAATTACAATATTTGTTTCAACTCCTTCATGTTTGCCATGTGGGCAATATAGCTTGAAGAATGTTTGAAATGTGTTTTGAATAGCCGTCTTCTGTCACCAAGTCTACACATTTTCCTGTTTCTAGGTCTTTCCATAGTCTTTCTTACTAACAGACATCACCATATTTTACAAACAGAAATTACTCATCACCATTTTTAGATATGAAACTTTTCAACAAAATCCACTTCCTATCGAAAGTTGTGGAACCACAAAATTTAGCTAGGTACAAAAAGGCAGCACACTGGCATATATGTACCTGACAACTTTGGTGGATCACACGAACAGCTCTTTACTGTACCATCAATGCACAGCCTAAAGGGCCAGCTGAAGCTGCTGTATTATTCTTCAGTGTTTTGCTGCATTACCACGCGCAGTCTTCTGTCAGTGAAAAAGATGTGTGTGTGTGTGCGTGCAAGTTAAATGAAAGTGCCTTTCCGAGATGGCATCTTGGGCAAGAACAAAAATAAGGTGAGGCTGAAAATGTTTTATCACAGCACAATAGAATCTATGTCATGAAAAGCAATTCTACTTGATAGCACACTTCTTGCAAAATCTCATTACCGATACACTAGGATCAGTATGACTAACATTTCAAAAAGAAAAAAATTAATCTGTATTTGTTGTGCCTGTAATAATTGTTTCTTGTAGCTTTTGCTTGTTTTGATTCTTTTGCTTCCGGTAGGAGTAATTGCACAGTTTGCCCCAATTCCCAGGCTGTTTTTAATATTTAATATAATATTGTGTGAATGGAAGAAAAATAGCAAAGAGGTCTGTTACAGTGTCAGGCATTCATGCCTTTTCAAAAATGCGTGGACAGAACGAGTGCATGCAGTGCATTTTATTTGTTCTGCTCAGTAAATGATCTGATTTGAAACTTTGCAAGCATTGTTCTGAAAATATTGATTTACGATTGAATTCTACTGCAGTCTGGGCATCTAAATTCTTCTAGAGGGGCTGTTGGCACTTATTGTACTGTCTGCATCATTTTTTCATTGAGCACAGGTTCATCTGATGGTATGCTCTTCCATGCTTCGCCTTCAATGGGGTAAAATGTGTGCTTTACACAATTTTCTTGCCTCAGCAGCTTTGATAACAACTAAAGTCAAGAGCTTTCAACCTGACATCTTAACAATGAGCAAATTATTTCTACTTCTATTTCCTCCTTCTATACACCTCAAACTCAGTGCGCTGCAGCCACAATGAGAATCACAATTTGAAAAACCTAAATACTGATGCGAATATTGCGGCCAGCTATAATCAACCTCTCAATAAATAAGGTGCATTACTGCGACTGATAAAAAGTTAAATATTATATATTAATTTACAAGCCTGCGGGTTAAATAAACATCTTAGCTGTATTTAATCTATTTAAAAAATTGCCACATCTTCAGTGAAACACTCCGTAGACCATCAATTTTGGACTAATTATAGCTTGTAGAGAACTTTCTCGAAAATAGATTAGGATTGGCATATATACCTTGTAATTGAAAACTCTCACATTCACCTGCTGAATGAATTTTATTTTATTTTTTGTTTTTGCAGTACACACTTTACTTATTTTCTACTTCAGTGACTACTACACATTTCACATCGCAGTAAAAACCAGTTCAGCTGCAAATGTCGGTGCACATACTAGGACGCATCAACCTGTGCCAGCTCACCCCGTTACCCGTGCTTCTGGCCGAAAACCTCAACTGCAGCCATGGAATCAGCATTCTTGAATATGCATGACACCTGTGGTCATGTTGTCCAGGTGGTGATGTACGTGATTTGTGTGCATCTGGGAGAGACAATATAAAGTTAAATTTTTGGGCAACATATGTGTGTACGACCTAAAGTGAGAGTTGAGAGTGCACTCAAGTGTCCACATATAGTTGTTAAATGCACCAGAGCGTCGAATGCAACAAAACACATTGCTGCAGAGTTTTTGTTGTTGTTGTGTTTAATGGCGCATAAGCAACTAAGGCTATCATGCGCCAAGCTCGGGGTAAAGAAATATGTTTTATATAGGATGTTATACAAAAGACTAAATGAACGGTGGTGTAAAGGGCCTAAAAAGTTAATTCATGCAACCTAGTATAAACGTAAGACAAAAGTTTAGAAGTGACTTATGGTCAAAACTTTAAAGAGGGTTGGACACCTCAGCAGCCATCCTTGGCTGTGCAAGGATCTCGAGGTCCCCAACCAATGGAATAGGGACCTCAGCCGTCTTCTCGGGAGTGAGAAAGTGGCCGAGGTGCATTAGAATTAAAACAGACCAGTGGGTAAAACACATTTAGAGACACTTAAGAAATCCTGATTCTTTAAGAAAGCTAAAAACATGTGATATATCAACAATTGCATTATCTCCTAAAAGCAGTTTAGGGTGAAAAGGGATGTATTCGTTATAAAATTGAGTAAAGTACTTTTTCCTTATTTTTTCCAATTTCGTACAAGAGAATAAAATGTGGTTAATCGTAACTTCAACTCCGCATTCCTCGCAAATAGGTTGATCTTTTTTTGTCAGTAGGAAATTGTGTGTCAGGTGAGTGTGTCCTATGCGAAGACGACAAAGAATGACTTCTTTGAAGCGTTCTTGGTGGGTGCAGGATTTCCATTCTCTTAAAACTGGTTTTATGAAGTGTAGTTTGTTGTTGGCTTCATTGTCCCAGGCAGACTGCCATTTTTTCTTTATTTCACAAAGTACCGAGTTCATGCAATCTTTAAAGGGAATATCTACTTTCGTTATTTGCTTGCCACGAGCCTGCGCAGCGCAGAAGTCTGCTCTCTCGTTGCCTTTAATTCCGACGTGACTCGGCACCCAACAAAGTTTTATGTTTTTTCCTTGAGCTATGGTTGGTTGGTTGGTTTATGGGGTTTAACGTCCCAAAGCGACTAAGGCTATGAGAGACGCCGTAGTGGAGGGCTCCGGAAATTTCGACCACCTGGGGTTCTTTAACGTGCACTGACATCGCACAGCACACGGGCCTCTAGAATTTCTCCTCCAAAGAAATTCAGCCGCCGCGGCCGGGATCGAACCCGCGTCTTTCGGGTCAGCAGCCGATCACCATAGCCACTGAGCCACCGCGGCGGCTCCTTGAGCTATGGCTTTTGCTATGTTGTGTATGATGTCACCGAGGATCGGAGTAATTGCATTTCTAGAATGGAGAGCTGTAAGTAAACTAAGAGAGTCTGTGTAAATTATACTGTTTCTGAGGTTTTCATTTAATACTTTTTTTACGGCTAAGCCTACAGCATAACATTCGGCTGTGAAAATTGATGCACACTGTGGAAGTCTGATTATTTCTTTCTCATGACCCCGTACTACTGCACTTCCTACGTAGGCATCTGTTTTTGAACCGTCCGTATAAAAGTCCGTAAAACCATTGTATTTTACCTCGAGTGCGAGAAATTCTTGTACTATATGTTGTTGTGGGGTTTGCGTTTTGTGAAACTGTGTAAGAGTGAAGTCGCATATTGGAGGAAAGTTGTACCATGGAGGTAGTGGCTCTCCTCTGAGCGCAATGTTAGGCAACGTGTTTAGTACCCCGAGACTCTCGCACATCTCTTCAAAACGCAGGAGGAGTGGCCTGGTAGTTTGTGGTTTGTTATTAAAAAGTGTTCTGGATGGACACTTTGTAACTATTTCGTAACAGATATGTTTCGGTAGGGAACGGATTTTTAGAATGTATGAGCATGTGAGCATGATTTGTCTGTCTGTAAGTGATGGTTCATTACATTCAACATAAAGACTGGTTATAGGCGACGTCCTATAAGCACCAGTTGAAAGACGTAAACCTAAATTGTGCACTGGGTCAAGTCGCTTCAAGTACGAGGGTCTTGCTGAACCATATATTATACTACCATAGTCTAATGAGGATCGTACCACGGAACGATAAATTTTTAGAAGGCTTACTATGTCAGAACCCCAGTGTTTATGCGAAAGGACTTTGAGTATGTTAAGTGATCGGGAAGTTTTCTTTTTTAACGCGTTAATATGAGGCAGGAAAGTGAGTTTTCTGTCAAATGTTATGCCTAGAAATTTACGTTCATTTTTTACGGGTAAATCTATTTCGTTCAGGTGTAGGGTGGGGTCTGCCTGTAAGCCTCGTTTGAGTGAAAACAGAATGGCCACTGTTTTCTGTGGTGAAAATCGGAAACCGTTTTTGTCTGCCCATGTTGTCAGTTTATTTATTGTCAGCTGTATTTGTCTTTCACATGTTGATATGTTGGAGGATGTGTAAGCTATCTGGAGGTCGTCCACATAAAGTGAATACATAACAGACTTTGGTATTATTTTGTTAAGAGAATTCATTTTTACAATAAAAAGAGTTGTGCTTAAAATACATCCTTGAGGCACTCCATTTTCCTGAATAAAATCCCTCGAAAGGGTTGAGCCTAGACGGACATTAAATGAACGGTTAGATAAAAAGTCTTTAATGGAGTTCAGCATTCTGCCACGGATGCCAAGTTCAGCTAAGTCCTGGAGGATCCCGAACCTCCAGGTTGTATCATATGCTTTTTCTAAATCAAAAAAGACTGCAAGACAGTGTTGTTTGTGTATAAAAGCTTCTCTGACTGTATTTTCGAGACTGACTAGGTGATCTGTAGTTGAGCATCCCTTTTCAAAACCACACTGGTGGATATCAAGAAGTTCACAGGATTGAAGAACAAAGGTTAGTCGTATATTTAGAACACTTTCGAAGGATTTGGCGAGGCAACTGGTAAAGGCTATGGGTCTATAACTGCTAGGAGAGGTTGGGGGTTTACTAGGTTTAAGAAGCGGCACAATAATAGCTTTTTTCCAGGCTTCAGGTATTTTTCCCGATATCCAAACTGTGTTAAAGAACCTTAAAAGTGCTTCTACGGCAGGTTGAGAGAGATGGGGGCCAGCATTTCGTAGTGGATTTGGTCGGGTCCTGGAGCGGTTTTTTTTCCAGCAGACAGTACTGTATTTATTTCTTGGAGGGTAATCACACTGTTATATTTTTGGTTTGCCCCTCCACTAGTTGGAAGTCTTTGTTTTTCGGCTGTGTTTTTGTATTTTAAGAAAGACTGTGTATAGTGAGATGAACTTGAGACTGCAGCAAAATGTTCCCCTAATATGTCTGCCTGTTCCTCTATGCTTGTTTGTGTGCCGGGTGTTGTTAAAAAAGGAATTGTGAATGGTGAAAAGGTGCCATTTAATTTTCGAACCTGCTCCCACATTTTTTTAGATGGGATCTGACTGTTGATAGATGAAACATAATTTTGCCATGAAGCTTTCTCGGCACTGCGACGGACGTACCGAGCTTTAGCTTTTGCCTTTTTAAAATTCAAGAGATTTTCATGTGTCGGATACCGGCGAAATTTACCCCAAGCTCTGTTTTGTAGTTTTTTTGCTTCCTTGCACTCTTTTGTCCACCATATTTTATGATTTTGTTGCACCACTCCTGACGACTGTGGAATAGCTGTGAGTGCAGCAGTTATGATACAATTAGTGAACTTTTCATTTATCTGGTCGATGGAGAGATTATCTAAAAGTATATTTTCTAAATTTGCATTTGCTCTAAAAAGCGACCAGTCGGCGAGGTGAAGCTTCCAGCGCCGTGGCCTTGCGGGGATTATTTCCGGTGTGGATGTTAAAGTGATTAGTACAGGGAGGTGATCACTGCCATAAGGGTTGTCAATAACGTCCCAGCTAAAATCGTTAAAAACAGAAGGTGAACTAAAAGACAAATCAAGACAGGTCATTTTACCTGAGGCAGGGGAGCAGTATGTGGCTTTTTCTGTATTTAAAAGGCATACACTATTTGTGAGGATAAAATCTTCGATTATTTGACCCCTAAGAGTCATAGCGCTCACTTCCCCAAAAAGGGGAGTGAGCGTTAAAATCCCCGACTACTAGATATGGTTCTGGCAGTTCATTGATGAGTTCCTGTAGGTCACGGACTGTTAATGTTATATGTGGAGGAAGATATACAGAACAGATAGTTATAGTTTTGTAGCTGACAATGCTGACCGCAACTGCCTCCAGTTTTGTTGTGAGTCTGATCTCTTGAGCAGGGACGCCGCTTTGTACGACAATCGCGACGCCTCCCGAGAGTCTATTTGCCTGCTCACGATCTCGTCTAAACGTTTTATAATGCTTCAGGATGTTCATATGTTGTGGACCTAGATTGGTTTCCTGGAGACATAAGGCTACGGGTGACATTGACCCTAAAATGTTTTTTATGTCATCGTAATTTCTCAACAATCCTTTACAGTTCCACTGAACTAGAAAAGCCATGTTTATGTTTGGGGTAGGGACAATAAAGTGTTTACTTATTTTCTGGGCCCGTTATGAGGGCCCTGTCCTTCTTCCGCTCAAGAGAGCTGTTCCGCCGCTGTAAAGCAGGCGGGCTGGGGGTTAGATCCATCACCTCGTCAGAGGTGCTGGAAGACCGCGGTGAAGCCGCGGGCGTGTGGGGTTCAGGCCTCCCCCGACGGGGGGAAGTCCTGCGGGATGCTGGCCCATGGGCCGGCATTCCCTGCTTTGGGGTTGGCAGAGCAGCTTTCGCTGTCTCTGCCTGGGGCGTGGGTGGCACTGCCACAGGCGCGGTGGAAGTGGCCGCGGCAGGTGCAGGAGTGCTGTGTGGTGCTACGCCCCTGCGCACCACATCAGCGAAGTTTGGTTTCGCTGTGAAAGAGAAAGTGTTCGTGACTGCGAATCGCTTTCTTGCTTCTCGAAATGATATATTCTCCTTTGTTTTTATGGTGATTATTTCCTTTTCCTTCTTCCAGGACGGACATGCCCTGGAGTACGCAGCATGGTCGCCTTCACAGTTAGCGCAGCGTAGAGCTGCGTCACATTCCTCAGAATGGTGGTCCTTTGACGCGCATTTCGCGCAAGTTTTGCGGCCTCGGCAACTCTGTGATCCGTGTCCAAACCGTTGACAATTAAAGCACCTTCGGGGGTTAGGGATATAGTGTCTAACATTTACTTTGAGGTATCCAACGTCGATGGTTTCTGGCAATGTGCATGTGTTGAAAGTCAGGACCAGGTGTTTGGTATCTACATCTTTGTTGTCCTTGCGGATTTTGATTCGGTACACATCAATGACGTTTTGATCGGAAAGGCCTTCCAGCATTTCTTTTTCTGTGAGATGTAGAAAATCATTCTCGGAGATGACGCCACGGACAGTGTTGAGGGATCGGTGCGCTGTGATGGAGACAGGTGTCTCCCCCATACACACTATGTTTGCGAGTTTGGAAGTTTGAACATTATCTCCGAGTTCCAGCAATAGATCGCCGCTGGCCATTTTTGATACTTTGTAGCCGGGGCCCAAAGCTTCTGTTAAGCATTTCGATACGATGAAGGGGGATAGAATTCTGGCCTGTTTATCTTGCACTTCACTGTGGACGACATGGAATTTGGCGAATGTTGGTTTCTTTTTGGAAAAAAAGTACTCTGCTTCGTTCCGCACTCTTTTAAGAGAGCGATCAGGTTTGGAAAGGGGGGGAGCCATAAAAAATTGATGTTTTTCGGTCATGGTGCCAGCCACCCACCATGGAGCCCAACAAGGGGACGCGACAGGAACTTGAAAGAAAGTCCTGCCCACGCCAGCTGTACACCTTAACTATAACCTAATATGACTCAACTCAGGGTAGTTGGTCACACACGGTTAACCCTCGCCGCCAGGAAAAAGAGGAAAAAACGAAGAAAAGAGGAGGATAGAGGAGAGTTGTAAGAAAGGAGATAGGAAAGTGAAAGATGGAGAGGAGAACAGGAAAAGGCGACTGCCGATTTCCCCCGGTCGGGTCAGGCCGGAGGTGCCGTCTACAGGAAGCTGGGGCCAAAGTGGTGTGTTGCCTCCGCCGAGGGGCCTTAAGGGTCCAAACGCTCGGCATCGGCTCAACCACCAGGATCCCCTTTTCCCTGGACACGGCGATGCCACGCACGGCTAAGCGCGGATGCTCGGGTCCGTGGTGACGCATTGTTCACCATCATCCCCCTGCGGGGATGTCCCTGCGGATGCTCGGGTTAACCCCGTGGTGTCGCCACTCACCAACGTCTGCATGCTGCAGACGCCTCCCTGCGGGGAGCTGCAGAGTTTTTCATAGGACCGCAAAAAAAAAATTAACAGCCAGGAAACGTATCAGATGAATGTTTAGAGTGAAAAAAAATTGTGCACTGTTGCCTGCAGTTTTTTTTTATTATTATGACGTGTGCGCCATATCCTTCTCTGGATTGTTCTGCATGAGCAAAGAAGACCAAACAACACAAGTGATGAGTGTGCTATTTTTTATGTGATACTATGCCAACTGTAGCTCAAATGTCCATTCCGCTTCTGAGCAGCTGTCTGTGGAAGGGTTTTAGCAGCTAAGAGGGACCATGCCTAAAGCGTGCGAAGCTGCGGTACGCGTGCTCCTCTTCGCTGTTATCGCGGTGGCCGCGTTAATCCCATAGAATCATCGCCTATTGAAATCTCGAAATTGTGTATCTTAAGGTGCAGGTGACAAGAATAAAGCGGATGGCAGAAACAAAACCATCGGAGCCAACGCGCGCAACCGCATCTCGTACAGTGCTGCTTGTGCCGTCTGCCGCGGCATAGTTTCGTTTTCGCGCTTTAGGGTCGATTCATGCTGGCATCACAGCGGTGATGTAACTGTGCCAACAGCCCCACCAAAAATCACCTATTCTGTAAGCGTGCGCGCTATGGCGTGGGGGCTTCCCGCCAGAAGTCGTCTAACACAGCGGTGGACAAGCGCCGATAGCGTATAGTTTCGCTTTTTCTACCCGGCACTGACATTGCATACGCATTGAACGAATGCCGGAACGGTGTAAACTATCACCGCGAGGCGACTTCCGCGGCATACGATGCAACAATTGCATTATGTAACAGATACAGGCGATCGAGTTTCAATTACGTATACATGGGCTTCGATCTGCGGCAGCTGGACTGGCTCATGAAAACGTAGCACTGGTAAAACGCAGCAACCGCGAACGTAACAGCGGGGTTCTACTCAAGGTTTGTTTTTTTTTTAAATCAATCCTTCCACTTTTCATTGTGAGGACTATAGAAGTGCCAGCTGCGGAACAACATATAACGCGTACTTCCATCTCGTATCGATATCACCGTTTCGCTGTACCGCACGCATGCACCACGATCAGTGCTTTTAGTGGCAAAACCTGTTGAGCACGACCCTACCTCAAACACACGCACTCACGGTGAACTCTCGTTGTTTCGTGCTCGCTTTTTTAGCTCAAACTTTTGGTCAAATTCTATTCGAACTGAGGGTGCCAGGAGTGGACACGTGTGTGCGGCACGGTGGTTTTGTAGCCGCGTGCTCTCTTTGAGCAGTCTTATATTTATCTTTGTTGTAAGTAAACTTTTGAGATTTGTGCCAAGACTTTTGAAGATGAAGGCAAGGACCATCAGAGCCAAATTGTGCGCGCGCCATGAAAAGGATATATATCGTTGCAACGCCAAGCGCCAATGGTCGGGCATATCTCGACGTCTAATACTTCAAACTCTTAAGGGTATGAAAATTTGTTCAAATCATGCCGATTTGAAATTAAGGGTAAGGGGACCGAAAAATCATTCACTGGTCTTGTCATTCTTATGCGACCGCAGCACTAGCTGGCAGCATTAGCGGCGCCTCATAGATGCCACTCGATCGGCCTCGCATGTTCTAAAATAAATTGGCCCCACGCCGTGACAGCGCAAGGAAAAAAAAAAACTGCAGTGAAGCAGCCGCAAAGACCACAACCCACACCAAGCAATGCGCGCATAGTGCATGTAATGGCCTTTCATAGATCGACTATCGGTCCGGGGGCTGTGGAAAACACGATGGCCGCGTGCAGCACGCTGCATTGCCGTGCTTCATCATCGGTCAGGACAGGTAAACTGTACGGCCGTTGAATAAGCGTGTACTGCCGGCAGTTTCGTCGCACTGAAATACGGGATTCTGACGGGACCGAAGTACCTTTTTGTAAATACCGCAGACATTTTTGTAAATACCGCGGAAAAGCTGCAAGCAGCCGGCATCATGAAAAGCACCAAGGAAGTGAAAAAAAAAATCAAAAACATGGGCAATAAATATAGGTGAGCTATATGTTTGGGGCGCTCTCGTAAATTGGCATGATTTGCATTGCTTCCGTGTACGCTTTGTGTGGTTTTGAGCCAGCTTGTCTGCGTGCTCAATGATGCTATACAATGACGGCCTGTGGGGCAAGTTGGTGCATGACTGAAAAATATACTGCGGCACAACGGCGACAACGCATGCAACACTCACACGTGCTGTCCTTTTCTTGTGTTGTCATCGTTGCGCCGCAGTATTTTCAGTAATGACACCTAGCACGCTGCAAGTGGAAACTAAAGACTATTGTCAGTTATTTTCTGTATTCTGCTATGCTCATAGTCACTCTTGGGCATATTCAAAATCGATTGCGGCTTTGAATTGATACAGTGTCTAGTGAGAGCTGCAAATACAAGTGCTCCATGCCTGCTGTTTACGTACAACTCATTTAAGGTGTACATGTGTCAAATTATACACCTGTATACGCATTTGTAAATTGCTAGCCGCGTGTAACTTTTGGACACTCGGTGCTCATGTTTCTCTCATGCAAAGGTTCCTTAATTCCCTTGTTTGCCCATTACGTTGCACCATGCCCAGTTCCTCATTTCAGACTTTAATAGTCATTGAAGGACAGGCCATGCATTACCTTGCGAGATTTCCATATTTTTGAAACACTTTATTTACAGTAAAGGCCATGAGGTCAAGCAGTGTTGATCACAGCTTATGCATTTGTTTTTGGAGATTTCTCAGTCGTGGGAAGACAACTTGGTCCGGGGGCATTACCTGGTGCTATTACTGGGACCTGCACCGGTTCCTGGGCTCCCTGCCAGTTAATGAGTGCAGATTGATGGAGGAATCAAGCTGCAATGAGAATGAAACCACTGAGCAGGTGTGTAGTCATATAGACTGTTTTTGTTTATAGTAAGTGCACAAAACGGTTTATGAGATTGATTTCACTGAATGCAGCGCATACTTGAAGCGACAGGGAACAGCATGCAGTACTGAAAAAATCCCATTATGCCGCACTTTGCATTTTCTTGAATTTTTTCAAACTAAAGTACCCTGCAACTGCATGTAGAATCATCCCTGCTACTTTAATGCAGAACATATGTATTCTTTCAGGGGGTCTGAGGAACTAGACGTGACACAGCCTGGAACTGAAGATGTTGCTGTCACAGCAGTGGTAGCAGATGATGCCCCTGAGCCCTTCTCAGGCACGAGGACTTCGCTGCCTTTAGCAGTGGAGTGCCCTGAGGCGGCGAGCAGAGTCTGCGAAATTCTTGGCACAGAACTGTGGGCCATTGTTTGTAACTATTTCTTCCAGTAGGCCGTAGGACGCAAAGACACTCCGCAGCTTTTCAATGGTCTTCTCGGTAGAGGTGGATGGCATGACGAACACTTCTGTCCACTTGGAATGCACATCCACTAGAACTAGGAGCCATTGGTTGTCTGTAAAGCGAAGTCCAGATGGATTCTTTGCCATCTGCAAGTTGGCCAACCCCAAGTTAGCAGTGGAATACGTGGCGGAGCATTTTGTGTTAACTGACACGTGTCAGCTTTTCACAATCTGCACAATGCTACAGGGGAGCATTTTCATGCGCGTCATCCCGCGGTGTCCTTCGTGCAAAAGATGCAACACCTGTTTGCGCACTTCGCACATTTGGTAGAGATGCCTGTCATCTTTATTGAAGTATGCCAACAAAAAGTGGCACTTCTAATTATGATGTAATTACCACGCTAACAAAACAGTCTTCCTGCTGTACGTCTCATGCAGAGCAGTGGTGAGGTTTTAAACTGTCCTTTGGTTCATGATATATTGGCTGTTTTTTTTTCTATTACAGTTCCATTTGACAGATGGAATAATGATTTCTAGTGCACAGGCCGCAAAGATGTCGGGAAACAAAAAGGCCACATTTGTGTGTAAGGACACTGCACAGGCAGTGTGGACAAGCGAAGTACTTGCGAAGCGAAGCTTCAGCGGCGTGATCGCACCCAAGAAGCGAGCATTAGGCGAGAAGCCCAAGCAGCCCTTGACGCCACAAAAAGTTGACGTCGTGACACGTAAGTCATGCATTGCTGCTTGCTGGTTTTGCTCTAAGGCTAAATGATACTTCATTTTCTTTTCGCAGCCACAATAAAGAACTGGGGTGCTACAAAAGGCATCGACGTGTGTCGGACGTTGTGCGAAGCGTGCCACGCCTGCTTACTGAAAAAGTTCAGGACGTGAGGAAAGTGCTCCAAAAATCAACTATGAGAATTCAATGAAGGAATAAAATATTAAGAGTATAAAGACTTGTTTTAAGTTGTATGTTCCCTTGTTTCAAATAATGCATTAGACATTAGAGTAGATGGACTACAGCATGGTGGTCTCCTATGGCTGCCAAAATAATGTTGGGTCATATATGGCATGAAAAACTGCAATATGTAACTGCTGACATGTCATTCCAAGCTATTTAAGCAGGGTAGCTTTGTTCTGAATGGAAACTACGTAGTAGCACCACACTGTAATCCATGTATTCCATTGTCGAATGCGTCATTTGGAGCTCGCTACACCTGCCTCTGGTACCAATAAAAAACAGTTGCAGTAGGGATCAATGGGGACCAGTTGCAGTGGGGACCAACTAGGACGTTTAGTGCAGCTGATAGGTGGCGTGACGATGACCTATATATTCTGTGTGTCTTACAATAAAGAATTCAGTTGTCAGTAGTACGTCTGCATGCTGCCGACGCCCCGCTGCGGGCATCAAGCATAATTGGAACTTGAATGTCAGTAAAGTGAGTGGCAGAGAAAATGAGAAACTGGTCAAGGAAACTTTCCACACTTTGATGCTTTGCCCAGCAATACCAGAATTTGAGGCTGTTCTTGAAAATTTCTGGCATCCTGTCTGGTCAGGAATTCCATGTGCATACCTTCTTCCAAGGAGTACTACCAAAGAAACTATAATTCCATTTTTTTTTTCAGGCAATCAAGAACCGACTTGGTGAGGCACTCTGCACTGAGCTCTTCATGTCAGATGATGCGCCAGCATATTACAATGCTTGGGCATGGGTAATGGGGAGCCCCCAGAAACGCTTGCTCTGTACTTGGCATGTAAAGCGGAATTGGAACTTGAATCTCACTCAAGTGAGTGGAAAAGAAAATGAGAAACTGGTCAAGGAAACTGCACAAGTTGATGCTTTGCCCAAGCATACCAGAATTTGAGGCTGGTCTTGGGGATTGTGAAGGGTGAGTAGCTGCCATTTAGTTTTCACACTTGCTCCCAAATTTTTTTAGATCTGATTTGACTGTTTATAGACAAGACGTAACTCTGCCATGATGCTTTCTCGGCCTTGCGCCGAATAGATTGCGCTTGTGCTCTTGCCTTTTTGAAAATAATAAGGTTATCATGTGTTGAATATCTGTGAAAGATATTTCACATGTAAGACAGGCCTTCGGCTCCCGAACCTTGGGCGGCTGGCGTGAGGAAGAAGAGGACGAAGACAGTGGCGCCGATGCTCGATCGTGTGCGCTGATCGCTGCCGCTGGGACTGATCGCTGCCGCTGGGACTGATCGCTGCCGCTGGGACTGATCGCTGCCTCTGGACTGAGCCGAGACGTACCGCTAGCCGTTCGCGACGCAGCGCCTTCGTAGACGTCCTACACTACACTTGATGGAGGTGCTGTCTGTTCTCACCATCGAGATACGTCATTGTTTGCTTCACAAAATGTACAACTAAAGGAAGTCCCGGCACAGTTGCATGATCGCTTATAGAGTCATGACAATTTATTTAAGTGTTACATTGTTTACTCACTACAAAACATAACTCAAGTTTCTCATATACTGAACAGCCATGTTTATGCTAGTTAGTTAGTTATATTGATTTTTATGGCGCAAAAGCAACTGAGGCTATGCTGCGCCAAACACAAGGTTAGAGTTTTTGTTAATGGTGAAGCTTTTTAAAAATACTTAGAGTTTGTTTAAAACGTTGGCTTCCTTGAGAAACCTAAAAATACATGAAATGTCAACCAGTGCTCGATCACCTAAGAGTAGCATGGGGTGTAATGGGATGCTTTCCCTGTAAAATGTTGTGAAATATTTCTTTCTTAGTTCTTCTAGTTTTATGCATGAAATTAAAATGTGGTTCACTGTGAGTTCATCACCACACATTTCACAGAGAGGTTTGTTTTGTTTGGCTAGCAGAAAGTTGTGCGTGAGGTGGGTGTGTCCAATGCGGAGCCGACATAAAATAACTTCGGTAAAACGTTCTTGATGCCTACATGATTGCCATTCCCCTAAAATTGGTTTCACAGAATGTAACTTGTTGTTTACGTGATCTTGCCACGCGGCCTGCCACTTATTTCTGAGTTTACTGTTGATAAACTTTAAGCAATCCCTGTGCGGTATGCTCACTTGTTTTATTTGGCCATTCCGGGCTTGTGCAGCGCATACATCTGCTTTTTCATTCCCTATGATTCCAACATGGCTAGGAACCCAGCAGAATTTAATGTTATGTTTTTGTTTTGTGATTTTATCAATGTTATGTATGATGTTACCTATTATGGGTTCAGCAGCATTTCTGGAGTGCAGTGCTTTGAGCATACTCAGGGAATCGGTGTAAATGATGCTATTTTTGATATTCTCTCTTACTATTTTTTCCACAGCTACAAAGATGGCATAACACTCAGCAGTAAAAACCGATGCGAATTCTGGTAGTCGCATTATCTGTTTGTTTTTTCCTTGGATTACTGCACTTCCAACGTGACTTTCTGTTTTTGAGCCATCGGTATAAAATTCAATGTAAGTGTCATACTTTTCTTGTAGTGCAAAGAATTCCTGTAATATGTACTCATTTGGCGTTTGCTTTTTATCTAAATGTGTCATTGTGAGGTCACATACTGAAGGCAGGCTGTACCATGGTGGTAAATATTCATTCCTTTGTGCAATATTCGGTAGGGCATCTAGTATTGTTAGCTCTTCACATTTATCTTCAAAGCGCAGCAGTAATGGTCTGATAGAATGTGGTTTGTTGATGAATAATCTTTTAGATGGGCACTTGGTGACAACTGGATGGCAGAGATGTTTCGGAAGAGAACGGATTTTTAAGACATATGAGCATGTAAGGGCGATTCTTCGATCCTCAAGAGCGGCTTCATTAGTTTCAACGTAAAGGCTAACTACTGGTGATGTTCTGCATGCTCCAGATGATAGTCGCAAACCAAGATTATGAATGGGGTCTAATCTTTTCAAGTAGGATGCTCTTGCCGAACCATATACTATGCACCCGTAGTCCAGCTTGGAGCGCACCAGAGAGCGATATATTTGTAAAAGGCTTGCTCTATCGGACCCCCACCGCTTCCGTGAGAGAACTTTTAAGATATTGAGGACTTGAGAAGCTTTCTTTTTAAGGTTGTTAATGTGTGGTAGAAATGTGAGTTTCTTGTCGAAAGTTAGCCCTAAAAATTTGTGTTCTTGTTTAATTGGTAGCGCAGTGTGATTCAGGTATAGACTGGGATCGACCTGTAGGCCTCGTCGCAATGAGAAAAGAACAGCTACTGTTTTTTGAGGAGAAAATTTAAACCCATTTATGTCTGCCCAAGCACCTAATTTATTTAGTGTGATTTGTATTTGTCTCTCACAGGTTGATATGCTAGAGGACGTGCATGCTATTTGTAGGTCATCTACATAGACTGAATACATTATGGACTTGGGTATTACTTTAGCTAAGGAATTCATTTTTACTATGAAGAGTGTCGTGCTTAGAATGCACCCCTGGGGTACGCCGTTCTCTTGGGTGAAAGTCATGGAGAGAGTTGCTCCTAGGCGGACTCGGAATGTGCGGTTAGCCAGGAAGTCGTTCAAGCAGTTCAACATCCTGCCGCGGATACCTAGCTCTGCTAGGTCACGGAGGATGCCGAACTTCCACGTAGTATCGTAGGCCTTCTCCAGGTCGAAGAAGACCCCAATACAGTGCTGCTTGTGGATGAACGCCTCCCGGATGGTGTTTTCTAGACGGACAAGGTGATCTGTGGTCGAGCATGCTTTTTTGAACCCACATTGGTGTGTATCTAATAGTTGCCGAGATTCAAGTATGAAGGTCAATCTAATGTTTATTACACTTTCGAAAGATTTAGCAATGCAGCTGGTGAGGGCTATTGGTCTGTAACTGCTAGGACTTGTTGGTGGTTTTCCGGGTTTGAGAAAAGGTATTATGACTGCTTTTTTCCACTCGTCAGGTATATTTCCAGTTATCCAGATTTTATTAAAGAATTTTAACAGTGCCTCTACAGCAGCCTCGGAGAGATGTGCAAGCATAGCGTAATGCACGTTGTCTGGTCCTGGTGCTGTCTTTTTGCCAGAAGATAGTACCTTATTTAATTCTTGTAGTGTGAGAGGCTGGTTATAATCCTCATGAACACCTGCTCCAGATGGAAATTTTTGTTTTTCAGCTATTGCTTTGTGTTTCTGAAATGTGTTTGTGTAGTTGGATGAGCTTGAGATCTCAGCAAAATACTCGCCCAGTAAGTTGGCCTGTTCTTCTAAAGATGTTTGTGGCCCGGGTGCTGTCAAGAGAGGAAGTGTGAAAGGGGTATGGTCACCAGTAAATTTACGCACTTTTTCCCACATTTTCTTTGATGTTATTGAACTATTTATTGAGGAGACATATTTCTGCCAAGAGGTTTTCTCTGCATTTCTTCGCACATACCGCGCTCTGGCTTTTGCCTTCTTAAAGGTGAGTAGGTTCTCTGCAGTGGGATATCGACGCAGAGCGCTCCAGGCTTTCTTTTGTTGTTTTTTTGCTAATGTGCATTCTTTTGTCCACCACACTTTGTGTTTCTTTTGTGCAAGTCCTGTTGTTTGTGGTATAGCGAGTGTTGCGGCCGATATGATGCATTCAGTAAACTTATTATTAATTTCATCTGTGCTGAGGTGGTCAAAAAATTCCTTTTCCAGAGTGGCACTTTTTGTAAAAAGTGACCAGTCGGCGAGCTGAATTTTCCAGCGCCGTGGCCTTGTGGGGATGATTGGAGTGGACGATGAGAGCCTGATGACGGTAGGTAAGTGATCGCTGCCCATGGGGTCATTTAAAACATCCCATTTAAAATCGTTAAAAAGTAATGGTGATGCGAAAGCTAAATCGAGAGAGCTCATTTTTGCTGTGCTTGGACAGCAATATGTGGCTTTTCCCGTATTTAAAAGACAGATATTATTCGAAAGTATAAAATCTTCGATTGTTTGGCCTCGAGAGTCACAGCGTTCGCTTCCCCAAAACGGAGAGTGAGCGTTAAAATCGCCAACTACCAGAAATGGCTCCGGCAGTTCATCGATCAGGCTTTCTAGATCTTGGCAAGTTAATGTGATGTGTGGGGGAAGATATACAGAACATATTGTAATGGTTTTGTAGCTGATGACGCTAACCGCAACCGCCTCAAGTTTTGTTTTCAGTTTGATTTCTTGAGCCGGGACGCCGCTTTGGATGATGATTGCGACGCCTCCCGAGAGTCTATTTGCATGTTCGCGATCACGCCTAAAAGTTGTATAATGTTTTAAGATATTTGAATGTTGTGGACCAAGATTGGTCTCCTGGAGACATAGGGCTAGAGGCATCACTGACCCTAGAATATGAGTTATATCATTGTAGTTCCTCAACATTCCTCTACAGTTCCATTGTATTATGAAAGCCATCTTAGTTTTGTGTTTGTACTGATTGAAAAGCTAGATCAAGTTGTTTATGGCCCCGTGACTCGGGGCCTGTCTCTTTTTGACCGATCCAGGGAGCTCCGCCGACCATCCGACGTGGACGGCGAGGGGCTGCCCGGGGTCGTGTCCATCGCCTCTGCGGAGGCACTGGACGACCGTGCAGGAGGCACAGTGATTTTCGAATTTGACCTCGACCTGTGGGAAGAGGTCTTTGGGCCCGCCGACCCGGGGGTCTGCGTCCCCTCCTTTGGGGTAGGCGGAGTAGCATGAGCTACTCCACCAGACGGCGCGGATGGCCCCGCCACAGGCTCACTACGTGTGGCCTGGACAGGTGCCGAAGCCTGGTGTGGTGCGCCGCGCCCACGCACCACATCGGCGAAGTTTGTTTTTGCAGTGAAGGTGAATTTGTTTGTTTGAGAGTATTGCCTTCTTGCTTCTTTGAAAGAAATGTTTTGCGTAGTCTTGAGAGTAATGATTTCTTTCTCTTTTTTCCAGGACGGACAAGCCCTGGAGTAGGCAGCATGGTCGCCATCACAGTTTGCACACCGTAGGTTAGCAACACATTCTTCGGATTGGTGGTCCTTCGAAGAGCATTTTGCGCAAGTTTTGCGGCCGCGACAACTCTGGGAGCCGTGGCCAAATCTCTGGCAGTTGAAACATCTGCGTGGGTTGGGAATATACGGTCTTACATTTATTTTCAGGTAGCCTACTTCAATGGATTCGGGTAATGTGCTCATGTTGAATGTCAAGATCAGGTGTTTGGTGTCCACTTCTTTGCCATCCTTCCGGATCTTGATCCGGTGGACATCTATAACTTCTTGGTCAGTAAGTCCTTCGAGCATTTCCTTTTCAGAAAGGTGGACAAAATCTATTTCAGAAATGACGCCTCGTACAGTATTCAGAGACCGATGTGGGGTCACAGAGACAGGGATGTCCCCAATGGATACAATTGTTGCAACTTTTGAGTGTTGTATGCTGTCGCGCAGTTCAAGAAGTAAGTCGCCACTGGCCATTTTTGACACCTTGTAGCCAAGGCCTAAGGCATCCGTCAAGCGTTTTGAGACTTGGAATGGGGATATTATCCTTGCTTGTGTTTCTTCTGCTTTACTGTGAATGACATGAAATTTTGGAAAGGATACTTTTCTTTTCTGGAAAAAGTCATCTGCTTCGGTCCGCCCTCTCTTGAGAGAGCGATCAAGTTTTGAAAGAGGGGGAGCCATAAAAAAATGTAGTTTTTCGGTCATGGTGCCAGCCACCCACCATGGAGTCCAACAAGGGGACGCGACAGGTACTTGAAAGAAAGTCCTGCCCACGCCAGCTGTACACCTTAACTATAACCTAATATGACTCAACTCAGGGTAGTTGGTCACACACGGTTAACCCTCGCCGCCAGGAAAAAGGAAAAAAACAAAGAAGAGAGGAGGATACAGGAAAGTTGTAAGAAAGGAAATAGGAAAGTGAAAGGTAGAGGGGAGGACAGGAAAAGGCGACTGCCGATTTCCCCCGGTCGGGTCAGGCCGGAGGTGCCGTCTACAGGAAGCTGGGGCCAAAGTGGTGTGTTGCCTCCGCCGAGGGGCCTTAAGGGTCCAAACGCTCGGCATCGGCTCAACCACCAGGATCCCCTTTTCCCCGGACACGGCGATGCCACGCACGGCTAAGCGCGGATGCTCGGGTCCGTGGTGACGCATTGTTCACCATCATCCCCCTGAGGGGATGTCCCTGCGGATGCTCGGGTTAACCCCGTGGTGTCGCCACTCACCAACGTCTGCATGCTGCAGACGCCTCCCTGCGGGGACCATGTTTATGCAAATTAATTCGGTTGCATAGATGAAGTAGCCTATTCTTCTTTCACTTGCAGCAAAAAAAGACAGCTCCTCAGAAGCCTTTGGGTGAAATAAAATTCCTAAAGTACTCAATCAACAAGCCTCCATGTGGGAAGAGGTAGCGCGATTATAACCCCTGCCCTATTACACCACTCCCTAGATCCCACGACAATGAGTCACTTAGAAAAAAAAACTACCATCCTCCTGTCCAGACCTGAAAGCACTTCGATACTTGTGTTCCACTCACAAAGCCAAGACAAGGCCACCAAGTAAGAAAGAGAAGCCTATAAAAGACAGCAACGACCTCTGGAGCGAGCCTTCAGCGACTGAGGAGCACTCATGCATGCAGACACTGAAGCTACTAAGCCAAGAAGAGAAGGATGAGATATGCCATGAAACGGTAGGCCACGCAGGCAAAGAGAAGTGGCATGTAGCTCAGGTTGGCCGGCTAGCAGCATCGGTATTTGAAAATATCTGGAGTTGTGCAAAGCCAGATGGTTTGCTACAGGGACTACTGTACCGTTGTAATAGAGCCACATCTGAAGCCCACGGCAGAGAGCACGAGGCAGATGCTGTACAGGCTTATGTAAATCTGCAGCACGCTAAAGATTTGAGTGTAGCAGTCCAGGAATCTGGCCTTCATGTACATAGCCAGTACCCCTTCCTAACTGCTTTACCAGACAGAATGGTTGTTTTAGATAGAGAAGAAGGCCTACTTGAGGTTAAATGCCCCTTCTCCAAAAAAGGTATGACATGCGAAGAAGCCTTCCTAGACAAAAACTTCAGCTGTAGGCTAACTGAAGAAGGTGCGGAGCTGAAGCGGGGCCATGCCTATTTAGGTTCAAGGCCAGATGGCAGTTATGGGCCATAACTGGTGCGACCTTGTCATCTCGACCAAGGGAGACACGCCAGAAGACCCGTCATACATATATGTAGAGAGAATAAACTTCAATGAAGAATTCTGGACTCATGAAATACAGCCAGGACTCCTGCACTTCAGCAAGCATGCACTTATACCAGAGATTTTGACAAGGAGAGTTAAAAGGCTTGGAAGGTTTTACACGTCCAGCACGTATGTGTCACAGAGCAAATTCAGAGAGAGGTTTTAAGGTCTACGTATTAAAATAAAGAAATTAAAGTAACACAACAGACCATCACCTATCATTGTTTTGATCTACGGCACAAGAATTTCATCTCGGGTTTTTTATTTGTCAGTCACAACAGTTGCAATATAAAACTGTCAATGTCTCCTCACAATCGTGGCACAAGCATGTGTCCGAGCATACTTTTCGAACTGATGCACTCAAGCCTTCTTTTTAAAATGTTTCGATCTTTTATGTTTTTTTCTAACCCGGAAACTTGTAGCTGTAAAATATTGGGTAGTTCACTCAATTTCAATGTTTGCGACGCATCTAATTATTCTGAACTTCCTACTTGTACTGACTCCCCACATGCTTTGGTCTAAATGGAGACCTGCAGTTTTGTAAATAAATAACAAAACCTCATGTTTTGAGCACTTCATTTGTGATTTGTGTGTTTTGCTGAAAGGAGCTGCCAGGTTTTTAATGCGACAGTGTTAAGGAGCTCGTGTCGCAGAAAAGCCGGTGTTGGCTTTGTAACACAATAACCTCCAAATAAAAAAAAACTTGAAGAGATATGAGGAATCGAATCCAAGTACTTCAGACTGGCTCATTGGTTCGAACTGAATAAAAGGGCACCACCTAGTGAATCCGTTGTGGTCTATGTCTTCGTGAACTGTTTTTGTGAACTGATGCCTACGTGAGTAATACCCAGGCAGCGCTGCAACACGCTGTCGCATTCCACTATTAAAGGCGAAGCTTAAGCGTGTTGCATTACATTTTAATACTGAAGGTATGGTATGTGGGGCTTGATGTGGCTTATAGCTACGAGACCTATTGAACAGCTCGAGATAAATTGCAACAGCACAGGAATTCTCGAACGTAACGTCATGCAGCAAAAGGGTGATTATAGTATTATGCATATAAATGCAAGATAGATTGAAAAAAATTTCACCGTAACGGGTTCCCTGGTTACACCAGTTTCAGCCAAATTGGCAGAAAGCGTGCTGCATTCCAACAAGAGTCAAATTTCTATTGTTGTATCACCTGCAGCCACCAAAGCATTGCTCCCTAACTTTGTCAGATCTGTGGCCGAGAGAAGGCAGGCACGCCATGCTACTCTGTCTACTACGCCGGCTGTGCCACAGTGATCCTGTAGTACTCTCACCGCCGTTTGCTGGGTGGTGCTGGCTTCTAAGCAACCGTAAAGTCACGGGGTCCTAGCAAGGTTTGAAGCAAATAGATGACGAATTCGTGCCGCGGTCGCTCAGTGGTTACGGCGCTCGGCTGCTGACCCGAAAGACGCGGGTTCGATCCCGGCTGCGGCGGCTGAATTTCGATGAAGGCGAAATTCTAGAGGCCCGTGTGCTGTGCGATGTCAGTGCACGTTAAAGAACCCCAGGTGGTCGAAATTTCCAGAGCTCTTCACTACGGCGTCTCTCATAGCCTCAGTCGCTTTGGGACGTTAAAATCCCGATAAATCCCGATAAAGATGACGAATTGGGTGCTGGTCAACAAGCACAAGACCCGCAGGAAAAGGCACAGTGCAAAATAGACAGCACTAAAGAAGTGGGCAGACACTGGCACTGCACTTCTTTAGTCCTATTTTGCGCTGTGCCTTTTTCCTGCGAGATGTACCGACTAGCCTAGACAAGTACCCTTTCGCAAGCACAAGACTGCCCACATGCTCACAAGAACACACGAGCTGTCATTAGGATGCAACACCTAAAACACTTGAGACCAGGTGACCGGGAGTGGAATCTTAGGCACATCTTTACATTAACAAAATGTGACTATGAGTTGGTTCTTACCATTCACTAACACGAAAATATATTCTACTGTGAACTGAGTATTTTCCTTCAAATAATTGAGTCAATAATTGAGTCTACCACTGAGGACCGCAACGATGGTGTTTTATATTCATGCATGCCACAAGGCTGCCCACTTGGGCAACTCGATTTTACAGTAGGGTCAGGCCTCTCATCGGCTACTTCACATGCAGTTTTGCATTGAGATTCAAGTAGCGCGAGCTCTTCGTACAACTGCCCACCGACGTTCGCTTCAAAGAAAATCGTGCCTTCGAGCCTTCTTTTCTCACAATTGCCTCAAACAGCTTGCTTCCGCACTTCTGGCAATGAAACACACTGTCTATCCTCCATGCTGATACCCACAGGGACAGACGCATTATCTGAATCCCCCAGTTCCCTACCTGCAGTGGAACCCATTGCAGCGATCTCAATTAGCTGACAATCTGCTGGAAAAACTTTTGCTTCCTGATCTGCCTGAAGCTCTACCGGCGTCTCGGGTTTGTCTCGAACAGGTTCGTGGGGAATTTCAAAATGCTCTTCAAAATCACCTCTCTCTGTTTCTTCATGCAGCCGCTCTCTTTCTGGCTGCTCTAACAATGCGAGCGTTTCAGGAGTTATCAACTTTCCTACACCTTCAGCTATATCTGCTGCCACTGCTGTGCAGTGTCAGCTCCGGCTGGCTAACCGATTAATCTTTGGCAGCCAGCTTACTTTCGCCTGAAGAGTGTTCCCGCTACTGGCGCCTGCTCTGCCGCTTCGTTGAGCGTTACTACTGCCTCGGAGTTAACGCCAACCTGCTCTGGCACAATGCTTAACTCTTGTTCACAAGCAATATAGTCATGTGTCTCTTGAGTCTGCTGTGAAAGGCAGTGCTTCACAGGCGTCACTAACGCCCCTATGCCTTTAGCCATCTCTTCTGGCACGGCACAATATTAGGACCTGCTGACTAACTTTTGCAGCTTTCACAGCTGTAGACATCGGAACACACATTAGATCAGCGTCCACTACCTGGAGAACCACACCTTCCCGCTTTGTTTTATCGGGGCCCTCACTGGAAAGTGACGAAATCGTTTCTCCTTTAAGCGCTATTTCGGTCCCTGAATCTACACACTGGCTTCGGGACTCTGATCTTCAGTATGCAAGTCGCCGCATGCCTGGTCTTCCGTCTTGTCTGGTTGACTGATCTTATTAACTGTCGTCTCCGATTAGGAACACATCTTATCAGGCACCAGCATCTCCACATGGGCTGCTAGTTTGCCCACCTCTCTCCTCACAGCGGAAATATTTTGTTCTCGCTTCGAGTTCGGACACTCAGTCATTAAATACCGAAATTTCATGCAATCCAAACATCGAACTGCAGCTAATTGGATCTCGCTAGCAACCTTCGGTCCCTGCTTTAATTTTAGTTGCATCTGTGCAAGCTTTAGTTTTTCTCGCTCAATTGTGAGTTTTAAATTCTCTATTTCAAGCAGCTGCTCTGCCTTCTGCTCAACTTCCACACGTCGCATAATGCCCTCCCAATTATACCGTACGGAGAAAGCAGAAAGGTCTCCTACCTCACTGGTTGCTTTCCTCTGCCACGGTAAGCTCGTCGCCCTGAGTGACGACAGCGGGCTCCTCGATGGGGATGAGTTGAGCCCCGGCTCTCACAACAGCTCGCTGACTTGAACCTCCCTGATGATGTCGCCTTGCAGATTGAAGTTTCTCGATGCGACAGCCAGGTTTATTCAGCAGCTTGCTGACCTGCCTCGTGTGACTCGCTGGTCGCCTGGTTCGTCTTGAACCTCAACGTGGACGCCTGGTTCCTTCCGCAGCTCACGGACTTGGCACCTCCACAACACGTCGGTCGCCTGGCTCCTTCAGCAACTCGCTGACTTGAGCCTCCTACGTCCCGTTGACACTGACCGGCAGTATCCGAAGCTTCCAACGTCGCTCTATGACGCTGACTCACATTCCTCCTATAGGACGTACCGCTCTGCAGCTTGTCCACCGACTTGATCTTCCGACCCTCCATCAGATACCTCGAGCAGAAATATGTAGCAAATCCTGTCGCGACTGCGCGGCGCTCGGCGGTTCGAGGTTATTTTGCTTCTTATACGACGATGGAACACATCGAAGATTACCCGGAGTATCTTGGCGTCATCCCCTACATGTTAGAACCGATTGCAAAGAGCAAACCTCTCCAAGAAAAACGATGCTGGCGCAAGCCGTGATTTTGACTCGAACGAAAGCGAAGTGTCAGCATCTCCACGTGTTGGAAATGACTTTGGTAAGTATACTTTTCTTGCCAAACTACATTTAGAGATACAATGAATGAATTTTGAGGCCAGAAAATGCAGTATAGCACTGCCCGACGTAATTTTCCTAATGCAATGTAAGCGGGATGCGATCGTCGGCATTTTTGTCTTGTCGCTTGTCAGTGCTGCCGCAAATCTGCTTGTAATCCACAAAGATCATTGGCATGCGCAAGAATTATCAGACTCTTTTTGCACGCAAATTTTATGCTTGCACCACTTCATGGTCGCTGCATGCCGGCTCCATTCATAGCATACAAGTTCGCAGCGCTTTGCGACAAAACTCGTCTAGGTGACAAACGTGCGCTTTCCGTTTTGCGTGCTAAGATGGGAGCTAGCAGTAAATTAAAATCCTTGTTTAGGTGAGTTGGTTCATGCTACAAGTCCTTGTAAGAATACTTTCATCCATATGCGCCGCCTTTATCGTGCTTGTTCTCAGATCTAGCGGCAAGTGATTTTTTCACTAACTAGATGGACTCGTGCTGCAACCGAGCAGGACGAATAGCAAGGCTGGCTGTAGCACACTTGGCGCACAATTATATAATATTATTATTAATGCATGAAGCCATGCGGCAGTCGGCAATTTCTTACAACTACATGCGTTATTAGAAATGTATTCCTGGCAGTTGAGTGACGTCATTGTAAACACTCCAAAACTCCAAAACAGGTGTTCCTGCGCCCGCTGCATTCCAGAGGGGAATGAAGAAGACTGCTGGTTCTGCCATGAAATTAATGAAATTACCAGAAAACAGACGGTATTGCACCCGGTTTCAGTCCAGCCGACTGTTGACAGGCCCAGTGAATGCATTGTCGACAGTCTCTGGTGATAGTTCTAATCACGAAAGTGGCCAGAGCATAGCACTGTTGCCTTTGACGGCTTGAAATCCCTTCGCTTCACAGCAGCGACTCACTTCGCGGAGAGCTTCTTATTTTGCGGGAAATAATGAAAGACCACATCGTCGCGGCCGCGGATGTTCGTGCAGCCGAGGGCTGCGCAGAACGCCGGCATGATGGGTCCATCGCTTCATTCGATGCTGCACACCTTTCTGTACCTCACCACAAACATAAAAACGCACAAATAAAGAAACACACGGCAGCTCGAAGCAGCTTATGATGGCATGCAGAAACAAGCACGGCCGCGGAGGCTCTGAAGCGACGGATCACCGGTGTTTACGTCACCACTCCGCGGTTTCCGGTTTTGGCTCGCATCGTCAGGGTCCTCAGCAGCGCTTGGCGGACCGCGGGGGGCGGAGCTACCGCGTAATTTTAAACGGCGATTATGTCGCTCCTGTTCTATCGACTGTGACAGCCGATATATGGTGTCAGAAGTGGGATGCCACCGACCAACAAGATGGAATTCCTAAAGCCACCGGAGCCATTGCGTGTGACAGGGGACATCAGCAAGCACTGGGAGCTCTTTAAACAGAAGTTTGGGCTCTTCTTGACTGCATCGGAGCCAACCGAAAAACCTCGACCAGAGTCTGCGAAGGCCGCGCTGCTCTTGAGCATCGCAGGTGAGGAAGGCATCGCAATCTACAACACGTTTACCTTTGCGGATGGCGAGAACAAGCTCGACTATGCGACGGTGGTGAAAAAGTTTGAAGAATACTGTGCTGCCCAACGGAACGAAGTCCACGAGCGGTATATCTTCAGGAAACGGATGCAAGATTCCGGTGAGCCCTTTGAACATTTTTTGCGTGATTTGAAGACTCAAGCCCATTCATGCAATTTCGGCTCATTGACGGAGTCAATGATTAGAGACCAAATAGTTTTTGGCACCAGTGATAGCAAAGTACAAGAGAAGTTGCTCGCAGACAGCCAGCTCACCCTCAAAAAAGCAAAAGGAATCTGCAAAGCCGCTGAGAGCGCAGCTGAACACCAAAAGATATGGAATGAGCGCCAGCAGCAAACGGTGGACTTGGTGCGAAAGGAAAGCCCGTTTTTGGGTAAAGCGCAATCAAAGCAATTCAAGTGCAGAAAATGCGGCCGAACTCATGCGCCGCGAAGCTGCCCAGCGTTCGGACGTACATGCAGAAAGTGTCAAGCAAGGAACCATTTCGCGGTCTGCTGCAAGGCAAATAATCAGGTGGACGCACTGCAAGAATCCGAAGAAGACTTTAACGTACTCGACGTGTCGGTTAGCAGCGTCAGCAGTCGACGTGAATGGACCGTTGAAGTATGCATGAACAGTTTGCTGGTGAAGTTGAAAGTGGACACGGGATCCCAAGCTAACCTGTTGCCCTTCGGTCTTTACAGGAAGATGAATCCCAAGCCATCATTAATGCCGAGTAGTGTGATCCTGAGATCGTATGGCGGCGGCATTATCAAACATATGGGTGTCCTCAGAACTCAAGTGGAGCTGAATAACCGAAAGAGCGTTTGCAACTTTTTTGTAGTGCGCAAAGGAAATCAAGCAATCCTTGGTCTTGAAGCAAGCGAAGAACTGGGTCTTCTGCCGCGGGAAGTTCACAACGTAACAGTGAACAGTTCTGATAAAGTCATTCACGATTACCAACACCTGTTCAGCGGCACAGGCTGTGTTCGACGCGAATACCGCATGGCCCTGAGCGAAGGCGCCACACCTGTTGTCCAAACAGCGAGACGGGTACCTCTGGCTCTGCGAGAACCGCTTCGGCTAGAACTTGAACGCATGGAAAAGGCTGGGATCATCACAAAAGTCACAGAAGCCACAGACTGGGTGAGTCCTCTCGTTATCGTTCGCAAAAAAGACGGCAATATCCGAGTGTGCATGGACCCTAGAAAGATAAACGAATGCATTAAGCGAGAACACTACGAAATGCCAAGGCGAGAAGATATAGAATCCGAGCTAGCGGGCGCAACAGTGTTCTCCAGACTTGACGCAAACTCGGGGTTCCATCAGATCCCATTGCACGAAGAAACCTCCAGGATTTGTACTTTTGCAACACCGTTCGGTCGATATCGTTTTTTACGGATGCCTTTCGGTATTTCGTCGGCATCTGAAGTGTTTCAGAAAACACTAAATGAAGTTTTTGAATCTCTTCCCGGCGTGAAAGTGTACGTCGACGACATACTAGTCTGGGGCACTTCCCGGCAGGAGCACGACGTACGCCTTCGGTCAGCTCTGCAAGCAGCTGAGCAGGCCGGTCTCACATTTAATCGTGAGAAGTGCACAGTTGGCGTTCAAGAAATTGAGTTCTTGGGCGACGTTATCAGTGCAGAAGGTATAAAACCGAGCCCTTCACTAGTGAAAAGTATGTTGGAAATGCCCGCCCCCTCTGACAAATCGGGAGTTCTGCGAATGCTGGGGGTCGCAAACTACTTTGCAAAATTTTTACCCACGCTGGCGGAAAGAACGGCTCTTCTCAGGAGCCTAATCAGACAAGATGCAGTTTTTGAATGGACAGATAACCATGCGAGTGAATGGAAACTGCTATGCCATAGCATGAGCCAACAACCGCTCCTGTCAATGTTTGACCCCAAAAAACCAACAAAAGTGTCCTGTGATGCATCACAGAATGGGATTGCTGCAGCTTTAATGCAGTGTCATAGCGATTCCTGGAAACCCGTGGCTTATGCTTCCAAAGTGCTCACTGACGCGCAGCAGCGGTACTCTCAAATAGAGAAGGAAGCACTGGCTATCGTATACGGGTGCGAAAAGTTTCACCACTTCGTCTACGGCCGGCAGGTTATTGTGGAAACAGACCACCGCCCATTAGTTGCCATCCACAAAAAAGCAGTTGGCGATATGCCGCCAAGGCTGCAGCGGTTTTTTCTTAGGCTGATGCGTTATGAGATCACAATATTCTTCGTTCCAGGAAAAAAACTTCTGCTCGCCGACATGCTATCAAGGGCCCCCGCCGAGGACGATAAGAGCATCCAGAGCGATGACGTGGAAGTTCATGCCGTAAGTGTGGTTTGCTCACTTGTCAGCGACGACACGTGGAAGCGACTGGCCGTAGAGACGAGGAACGATCCTTATCTGAGCTTCGTTCTAAAATGCCTAAGTAATGGTATTCCTATCGAAGGGCCGCTGAAGTCAAGCGAGGGCGAACTGTCCGAAGTTAGAGGCGTCCTGCTAAAAGGCTGCAAGGTTATAATACCAACTACTTTACAACGGGAAATGTTAGAAAAAATACATCATGGTCATATGGGCATTAATAAGAACAAACTCAGGGCACGGCGTCTAGTTTTCTGGCCTGGAATGAACTCGGACATTGAGGCGTTTGTCAAGAAGTGTAGCGTATGTATGCAGTACGCCTACAGCCAACCAAGAGAGCCATTGAAAATGCGTCCTGTGCCTGAAAAGCCCTGGTACCGAGTGGGCATCGACATCTTCCAGTATGGTAGGAAATCCTACTTGTGTTTATACGATGCGTTGTCAAACTTCCCCGAAGTAGAACTGCTTAACGACTTGTCAGCGAGGAGCGTCATAGAGTCAACTAGCTCCATTTTTGCACGATACGGCATACCAATGGAGGTATGCACAGACAATGGTCCGCAGTTCGCATGTAACGACTTCGCTGCCTTTGCAAAGCGATATGATTTCAAACACACCACCTCGAGTCCACGATTCCCTCAATCAAATGGTCTCGCGGAGAAGGGTGTGCAAATTGTAAAGCGCATCCTAAAGAAAACCACCGAACTTAAACAAGATTTTTGGTTGGGACTTCTTGCTTACAGGACCACACCTCTAGAGTGCGGTCGAACCCCTGCAGAGATCCTCCAAGGCCGCGAGCTTCGCACCACATTGCCGGACTTGCGCTGTAGTGCCAACTACCAGGTGTACAAGCATCGCCAGACCGAAAGCCTCAAGCGGCCGTTGGCTCCACTGCAGAAAGGTGACGTCGTTCGGGTGAGGCAGAACACGTGGTCACCGAAAGCTCGGATCTTGCGTCAGTCCAGGTTTCCCAGGTCGTACGACGTACTCACCGAAGGTGGAAGAGTTCTGCGACGCAACCGGCGGCACCTGCTACCGACCAGTGAACCCTTTGAGCGGGAGCTGCCGGACTTCGTCGACGACGAAAACAGCTCGGACAATTCGGCAACCTCGGCCCGCACTGGTCCACCGCAGTCGCGTACTATCATGCCACAGCTCGGCACAGCGCCTCCAACGCAGGATCCCCCGCGCACTGCCTCGCCAGCACCAGCACTAAGGAGATCAACAAGACAAATAGCACCACCTCGGCGGCTCTCGTACAACAAGGACTTTGTACAGGTGCCCTAAATTTCCAATGCAAGTGAAGTCAACAAGGCGTCTGTGCGAGGGCCATACACCATTCAGATTTGTTTGTAACAGAGTTTTCTTCTCTTTTCTCTTTTCCTCTTCTTTCTTTTTTTTTTTTCCAAACGAAGGAGGATGTATCGGTAGCTAAGTCATCGTCCCGGAAGCCACGGGACATGCGCACACAGTCGGCTTCTGGGGAGAGGAGGTCGCCCTTCTTTCCAGTGGTGGCTATAAAACCAGCGCGCAATAAAGCACGAAGGCTCCTTTGCCCTGCAACCGTGTTGTCATGTTCTATCGACTGTGACAGCCGATACAGCTCCTAAGTTATGAATCTGTAAAAAATTTCACCCGCATGATTTATAAAGTTCCCACATCCACACGTGAGCATTTTAATGAATTCGAAAAACTCTTCAGCTTCCCTTTAATTGCTAATGACAAATTCTAGACAATATTTTGTCTTGCCCTCAGAAATTTATTCAGCTATAGAAGAAAAGCCCGTGGAAATCTGATAAGTGGTTCCCAAGATGCAGCCAGAATGAGCAGCCACACCAGGAAAAAAAGTTATTTCTAAACATGGCCTTTGAGAAAGTTGCAACAGTATTCCTAGGTCTAAAATGACCCTGGAGAATAGCTGGAGGTGTCCCTGTGCACTTTCTTCCTTTGCCGCCTCTCATTCTTGACCTGATTCCTTTTTTTGGTCTTGCCCATGAGCAGAGCATCCTTCTCAGCAGCTCACTGGATGGCTAGGTGGCCAGGTGTGAGCCTCACTGACAGACATTTCTTTGGTGGCCCTTTGGCAGCCAGCACTACCGCTTCATGCAGTGCAGTCTGCACAGCATGAAAAAAACACGCTCTGCTCCTTTGGCATCAGGGACCCCAGGACGGAGTGGAAAGACTCAGACGCATTTTGCGTCTTTGCACCCAGGCAGCATTGCAGAAGAGAAGCCTGTGAGAGGAGCTGGTAAACAGGCAACATAGCCTCAGCGACATAGCCAGGAAGGGTGTACTTGGGCTTCGGCTGTGGTGACTCACTTGCCTCGTCAACCTTCTGACGGCACCACGAGTTGGCACCCTCTGGGCAGAAGTTGCGGCGAGGCTCCTCTTCAGTTGATGTGACACGGTAGTATGATGCCATCACTACACGCTACATTGCAGCCACATTGTTGGAGTTGTTTCTCAGGTCCCGGACATAATAGTCTGTCAATTTATTAATGAGAGCCTTTGTCAGCCTGCCCAACCCTCCCAGTGACTTTTCACTTTTTTTGCACAAGGTGGCATGCCGTGCCCATCCTCTTTTGGACGTGGTTGAGGCACTCTTCTTTTAACTCTTGCACAAGGGCTGAGAAGATGACGCTGTCGCCATTAGAAACAAGCGTTGTGTAACACAGATTTTGCTTCGATACTGAATGGTTGAAAAGAATCAAAGCTGCTTATACTTCCATCCTCCCGGATTTAGCCTCAGTGTTTTTCTGGCTTAGGAAATTACTGTAAAGTGGTCGAGGCAAAACCGATCTGACTGCCAGTGACCCAGCGCAGAAGAGAAAAAAACCTGAACTCTATTGCTTTCCACCTATCAACTTCCGCTATGCTCCATTGTTTTCCGCACAAACTTGCTTAGCACGTGCTCAGCAAAGGAAACATAAACATCAGATGGTTCCTTCCGGTGTTGACGTCCAAGGCGTATATGCAAAGGCCCACACACCCAAAGATTCAGGTTTCTTGACGACTACGAGGCAAAGCAGATGCATATAATCAAGGGGAGCAGTGTTTACACAGTCAATTGGTAGAGCTGTCAGCATCGATGTTTCATTGTGATCTGGGTCAGTTTGCCGCCAGAAGGAATCGTCAGTCCTTAACGTTGAAATTTTTTTTGGGAAAACAGCCTGTCGGTTCATGTAAATTCTTTCAGCAATGTACTTTGGGCATCCAGAATAGCCCATATGGCCCTTAATGCAAAAGACCAAAGAATATGCTGGTGCGTCAGAGATGAAGTTCTTAAAGGTGCACTGAAGAGGAATCTGAACTTGTCTTTTTGCCGCGGGAACTCGATCTACACGTTCCTAGCATTCTTAGAAACTGCGACTTATTGCCCTGTATGGCCGATTTCCCAAATTAAATCGAATTAACGGCCGGCTCCCGCCATTTTTTTAATTCTGCCTCGTACGGTGGGCGGAGTCGACCAACGCGTGGAGTGCCTCTCACCCAGTCCCGTGGCGGCTTGCCGCTCTGCCATCGGCGGAGTAATACGTAGTAGTCCGTAGTAGCAAATAGTCCGCACGTATTTTTATTTCTGCGGGCTTATTTTGCGGCTCTATTATGTGCGAATGAAACTATTTATTCATGGAAACCTGAAAAACAAAATAAAGTGAAAGCAAAGCCTCCACGGAGCTGGCTGAAAGGAACTTCACGCGTTGGTCGACTCCGCCCATCGTACGAGGCAGAATTAAAAAATTAAGGGCGGGAACCGGACGTTAATTCGATTTAATTAGGGAAATCCGCCATACAGGGCAATAAGTTGCAGTTTCTAAGAATGCTAGGAACGTGTAGATCGGGTTCCCGCGGCAAAAAGACAAGTTCAGAATCCTCTTCAGTGCACCTTTAACACACACCTGAACTTGTCGCCCTTTGATGCAAATCCCATATGACATTAGTTGCTTGAAATCATTCACAAATGGGTCCAAGAAGTCTTAAGACAAAGCTGGTTTCGATGGGCCAGCAAAAAGCCCAATGACAAAAGGAGACATTTTGCCTAACCCAACAACCATGCACTGGATTGGCCAAAGCTGAATTCTTCAGCTTTTTGAAAGCGGATATCCATCAACATTACAAGAAAGAGAAATCAAAGATTTCAGGAGCCACTTGAGAAAAGACGAGTTTTAACTGTTGCTCCAGACCGAAATGGCAATATTTGCCAGGGGGCATCTCAACTGCCTGTTTCGAGGTATTTTGCAGCAAGGTACGAGTATCACTTGTACGAGTAGCAGGGTCTACATGTTGGATTTGAGTATCCTCAGCAAAGATGTAAAACACTTTGTTTTATATTCTCTTCAAGTGCCCTACATCTCAACGCTCCTAAGAAATCAGTGGGTACAACACCTGAATATGGATTCTCATGATCAGTGAAGCTAGTCTCAAGAATTGTAGGAACTTGAAGTGTTGAGGATAGCAAACCTCTTGGATCATGTTCTACCTGCAGAAACATCATTAAATGTTTTTCCACGCATATCTGTCGCTGCAGGTATTCTGCTGGAGACCTCATCATAAGCAATACCGAAGCCATCAAAACTGGTCACTGTCATCACTGGTCACTATGGTCACTGTCATCGAAAGAACTGTCCCATGCTTCTTGCTCGAAGTTCTGTTCATGTTGAACAGCAACCATTTCCTCCCGTCCAAGCCTATCAAAGGTTGCCTTTGTCTGCTGGTACACCTTCTTGCTTGTGTACACCTTTTCTTGTAGCTTAGGCATGACGACCTGCAGAATGGAAGATGCGCATGAATTAGCAAATGGTTCTGCAATGTCAACAAGGCAAGAAAGTGGGCTAGTAGGCTATTTAACTTGAAAAAAATGCGGCAGACTGGCTGAGAAACAAAAGCACACATGGGAGGGACGAGACATACGGTGCACATAACAGCCCAAAACAGCTGTCTATAGGACACGTGAGCTGCGCGCTCTGATCGCATTCCTCACTTCCCATGCATCACCTAGCAATAACACTGAGTCCAAAATGTGCAAGGTGTGAGCACTGCCTACACTCATAACATCTTATTCAATCACCGCTGCATGGGCAGCCACGTCTGCAGTCAGGAGGACAAGGAGCTCGTCCTAGACAAGTATTTTTCCCTCTGTACTACACGCCTAGTGTAGACGCTCTATTCATCTGCCCTCTTTTTTTTTTGTTAAAAAGCGTGGCGCATTTTTCTAAAAACAAAAGTGCATTAGAGTTTAACACCCTGAAGCAACATGTGGGCTATGCGGGGACACCGTAGTGGAAGGCTTCCGGATTAATTTATACCATCGCCAGCACATGCGCGCATCCTGCCTTTTGCCTCCACCGAACGCAGCCAAAGCGGCTGGAATGAAAATGAAAAACAGAAGCAGCCTGCTGATCGACGTGAGCTTTCAGGAAGTCCAGGAGTGGTTCAGGGCAATACAAAATGCTCAAAGGCAATCTTACGGGCTACCGAACTCACTAACATACCACCGATATCTTCGACTACCGTTCGGGATGCACGAACCCTACTTTGGCTTAGTTTGGCTTGCAAACGCATCGGTGTCTCGTCCAGTTGTCGGGCGGAAGACAATTTCCTTCTCTGCGCATAAATAAAGAGTTTGTACCAAAGCCCTACGTTTTCTACAGCGAGTTAAAAAGTTTTCGTCGCGATGATCGAAAAAATTGAAGCACAGTTGAAAAAAGTGACGTAAGCAAAATTTTTTACAGAAATATCTACTTTGTGCACAAAAATGCGGGGTCTCAATGTTTGATCAGTCTTATATGTACTTTCTAACCAATATGCTCTACCAGCAAGAAAAATAAAACTGACGAGTCGGCGTTGATCTCAGCATCAATACAGCTGTGGCGGGAAGTTGAAAAAATTATTCCCCCCAGCTAGCATTGTGACAATTACTCAAAAATAGGACTTCAATATGTGTTTGATAATGTTCTGAACAAAAAAAACAGTAAAATAAAAATAATTAAGTTTAAAAAGCGTCGTCCCCTGGAGGGACCTCGGAGCCACTCTCAGCGCTCAGTGGAGGATGTGACCACTTTCACCATCCACGTCACATTTACAAACGCGGGGCTTGCAAATTCGTGACAGTGCAGCACGTGCAGCGACAGTTCACAGCTAGTCTGCGGCAGTGTTGTCATTGAAAGCCAGTTCGCAAGAAGCTGAGCTTATTCCGTGTCCATGGATAAATGGATCTATATACAAATAGCCGACTGTGCCCGTAGAGAAACTAGCGAGACTGGTCAGGAAGTGAGACTCACTGGGGTGAAAATTTGTCGAGTACGGAGTGACAACCAAGCGAAAGTTTCGCAAGTATGTGGCTGTTTGGTAAGAGTTCAGGACGTTTCCAGAATTTTTTTTTTCTAGGCTCATATGAAGAGGGTCGAAAGATGCTGGGAGCGGCACAGTTCACATCGGACCTGTCTGGCGGTGACGAAGTCGTCGGCCCTAAAAGAAAAATATGCGGCCAGCAAGATGGAGCACTAGCAAGCACAGACGATTATCTTGAAGCGCCGATTTCGCTGTCGAGGTGTCATACTTATGTGCTCGCTAGCATTACAGTTTCACTGGTTCAAGAGTTTATTTTGCATTGCTCTTCTGAATTCAAAATATTTATACATTTTTACGGCCAACTGCTGCATGCTGGCATTACATTCTCATTTGTTTTAAAACTTCTCCCCTCGAGTTCAGTACAATATACGATCAAAAATAATGTGAAAAAGAACCAATTTTAGTGTGATCACTTTTTTTATTGCTTTTAACTACTTTGGTGTTGCACATCACGTTTGTCAAATTCTATTCATTCTCCACAGCTCGGAATTGGATTTCTCAGAGAGTTCAAAGACTGAGTGTGGCACCGGAAACTCCGTCCTAAGTTGCACATGCAGAAAGGTAATCTAATGAGGTGCATTTATTGTCTGTTTTTTGCAAGATTAAAACTGTAAAATACTCTAATGCAGCAGCCAGTCGAATCATGAAAGAAAACGAGGCTCTGATAGCAAGTCTCGCAGCCACATCAAAGTTATTGCATATTCACTGTTTTCAAATGCAGTTCTTATAATGCTCATGATTTTGCAATTAGTTATGAAGCATGCTTTGCAAGGTTTTATTGAGTGGGATGGCTTCTATTCATTTTTGATACATTTTGTACAGCTGGTGAATATATTTTTGCAGTGCCACTTGGTTAATGTAAATGCTTGCTTACAGCATGATTTTTTTCATGTGTTTACATTACTGCTGTTCCTTAGTAATATCTGCCTAAGTGCTTTTGTATCCCACTGCATTAAGCTTCCATTTTATTTTTGTAAGGCATAAGCAACGTTCCGAGACAACAGCAAACCTCTTGAAATGGTGAACGAAAGCACTGCCAGGTCTTGAACAAAATGCCATCAGGCTTAATATGTTTATGTTGATTTTCACTACATTTTTTTGCAGCTTGTGAATATATATTTTCACAGCACCACTTTCTTAAATATAAACGCTTGGTTACAATGTGTCGTTTTTTCTATTGTCTTTACATTATTGCTTGTTCCTCAGTAATTTTTGCCTAACTGCTTTTCTATCCCACTGCGTTATGCTTACATTGCATCTTTATAAGGCACAAGTGATGTTGCAAGGCCGTGGCAAACCACTTCAGATGGAGAAGGTAGGCACTGACGAGTGTTTATATCATTTGTCTACTCTTTCTGTCCGTGTTTTTCGCGCTAAAATTTTGCAAGATGTATGTCAACCAACTCGCCCAATATGCAGTACTGTTGAGTTGCATTGTTGGGCTGGGCCTGACTAAGGACCACAAAGAGTTTCACGAGGTTTAACGCCCCACAACGCTAAGGTTATGAGTAAAGGAGGGCTCCGGAAAATTTCAACCACCTGGAACTCAACATGCACTGACATCGCACAGTAAACGGGTAACTGACATTGCAGTTTGAAACGCTGCAGCTGTTCACTGCAAATGAGATCGCACATATTTCCCGGAGGCCGTTTCCAACCTATACATTAGATAACACCACAATCAGAAGATTGCGGTGCCCATGATAAAATTGCTTTACCGTATTTTCCGGTGTATAAGACGCACCCTTGTATAAGACGCACCCGCCATATATGCAAGCTGTCATTGAAAAATTTCGTATATAAGACGCACCCGTGTATAAGACGCACCCCAGTTTACCCAGTTAGGCTAGTGAGGCTTAATTAAACACGCTTGCGCGACTATCGCGAAATACACCGTACCTGTGAGAAATTTTTAAGCAATGCTAAGTGATCGAAAAAGGCAACACTCACGCCATACCTGCAGACGTTTTAGCAAAAAAAGAAAGAAAAAACGAAAGAGATCCCCATATGTCCATAACAACATTTTATTTCTACTTTAACCTTCGAAGTCTTCATCTTGAGATGCGCTATCAAAAGGTTCACCTATTTCTGGTGGCAACGCGGCTGAAACATTCTCTTCGTACTACGTACACGGAGCAAACTTGCAAAGGGTGACTAAAAAAGAACGCCGGCTTGTCTTGACAATGGCGAGAAGCGCGATTGTCGCCATCTTTTGGCGTTTCTCATTACTTTTGCTTGGGGCCTCCTAAACGGCCGCGCGTTTGTGATCCCGGAAGTCGTCATCCCCGCCGTTTCATGATAAAGATTACGTAAAAAAGTCGCGCACAGTGGTCCCGGTATTGAAGTATTAACCGTGTTACAACCGCATTATTGGTACTGATATTTTTTCGGTGAAAAAATCTTGAGCATGAACCTGAATAATTGGTGAACTCGCAGAAAAAGACGAAAAATTCGCATATAAGACGCACCCTTGTATAGGACGCACCAGCAAGATTTTTGAAAAAAAGCCGCGTCTTATACACCGGAAAATACGGTATATTAAATTGGCAAGCTTTGAGTCAAGGGAGGACATGACAAATGAATGGATCAATTTGCCAAAACTCACTTTCTGTAGGTTCTGTAGGTTTCCATCAACAAAGTACTAGCTTCTTCGTGTCACCATGAAGAGGAGAGAACAGAGCTTTCGCTAGTTCCAATGTTATATTCCTCTGGCCAAAAGCAAAAGAACTGGAGGCGATAAATGAGGCCAGAAAGGGATGAACTTTTCTTGCCATTGCCATCAGCCATCCCTACAGCATTTCGGATTGAAAGACGGTGGAATGATACTGCTTGCTGCTCATAAATCCTGAGATGTTTTCTATGCACATATGAAATAGATTTTGGAAGTTACTTTTGTAAGGAAAGAAAAACACTGACAATTTATTTGCACGACACAGGGTTTTTTGAACATGCTGACATTAAAAACTGAGTATTTGTTCTTACCTTTTGAGCACTCAGGAAATGACTTAACAGCTGACTTAAAATAAGATGCAGTTCTGAAATCAATAAAAAATTACACACATGCCAAATTTGGTTATATTTATTTATGGTTACGGAACTGCGTCGGCATGGCGTGCGATAACGCGCCAGTGATGATCGGATCTAAGAATGGGGTTGCTGCTGTTCTCAAAGAAAACCATGAAAACATTGCCATCCTTGGATGTTGTCGCCATTTAATCAATTTGGCAGCTCAGAAGGGTTCGGCCTGCCTTCCTGTAAGTGTGGAGGAGGTGCTGATTGATGTCTACTACTACCTGGAGAAGAGTTCAAAAAGGAAAGACAAACTGAGAGCTTTTCAATGCTTGCATGAAGTAGAGTAAAAAAAAATCCTGAAACATGTCAACACTCGTTGGTTATCTCTTGGTAGGAGCTTGAAACGGCTTGTTGAGCAGTGGCAGCCACTGCTCAGCTTCTTTCACAGTGAAGTGAAGCCATCGAAGAAACCCTTGGAATCACCAAGTGAACAACGAAATCCAGAGAAGGACTCTCCGAAGTCGACGCGGACAGCAAAAATCGCACATCAGAACAAGCCACCAAGGCTGGACATCGACTCAGCTCCTTCGCAGCAAGCTCTGAAGCGGCAAGTGGCCAAGGTTTTAAATAGGCAAGAAAGACTGTTCATGTTCCTTTCATTTTATGCTCTAACGTAAAACTTAAACTGTAAAGCAGCCACGAAAACACAGCTGTATTTTGTCCTATCCCCCTTAAATATTAAATATTCATAATGCTTTATGAAAGGGCAGTGTTTGGAATTAACAGCAGTGATTTTGCCTACGGTTAAACAGCACAGGCCAGAAGAGATGGGTTATGAACCATGACTAGGTGTATGAGTAAAAAATTAGAGAGGCAAGCATCAATGTTTTCTGCAGAAACTCTACAAATGAGCGCTCTAGCAAAACAACTCCACATTGGACAAAATTTACTGCACAGAACAGGGCTTCGTGAACAGAAAACAAGATCTGAAAGCAGCATGAGACACTGTGCTGGGCATACAGCTGCAGCTTCCTGATAACAGGCACAAAAGTGAAAAAGAAACTGCAACGTGCAGTGCATCCAGTAGTAAGGCCCTCCCAGAGAGTGCAGAAGTTGAGACGTTGCAAAGTTCAAGTTCCATACTCAGCCCCAGTGATGCATTTGTGGAGTTGAGAAAAAAAATGAGAGAAAAGACCACATAATGCACAAAGGGGATAGGGCAGCCATGCTTGTCATCGGCAGCCAATCTTCATGGTCGTTTCCTCTTGGGTGACTTCACCCCCGCTGTCTCATCCAGCACGTCACTGATGCGCAATAAGGCCCGCACACGCAGCCAGGCATCCACATCAAGCTCATCGATTTGCTTTCGCCCATCGAGTCTCTCATAGCAGACGAGTTCAGTGCGCACAACGCCAGTAATTTGCAAGAAATCCATCTGCACGCATAACTCTTCAAGCATTGTGTTCACTCCCGCGGGGCTGTTCTGGAGTTTAAGCAGAACATTGGAAATCACTTGCGGATGCCATGACACTTGCTCGAAAGCAGCTGCTGCCCGCTTAACGGTCGAGCCTAGCTCAAATGCCACAGCGCACTCAACAAGTGACAGGTTGCGCAGACTCAGTTGTTCGACAATCTCCCATGCGCGGAGGTCGCTGGGGTACGATAAGAAGCATATATGGGTAAGCGTGTAGCTATTAGAAAGCAACTGAGACAGGAAATACGAAACACAAAGGAGACATCTTTCAAGGCTCGCGTCGAAGATAAGTAGTTAGCAAGCAGGGACATGTGCTCAATGCCAATTCTGCAATGCCTAGCTTCGAGCTCTAACCTGGTGATGTGGTCATGCAGAGTGACGGCCGTGCAATGTTGCAAAACCTCAATGGATCCAGTCCCGACAACCAGTGGTGCCCCTTGCCCAGAATCTTGCCACATGACTGCAGGGCCGATATGAATGCCTCTGGCTGCGAATGAAAAGAGTCCAACCTGACCTTTTCAGCAATGTGTAGTAAAACGTCTCAGACGAAGACTGCAACATGACCCCATGAAAGGTGATCTATTCCAGAGAGTGACAGGCAGTGGCTGCTTCCAAGAGCAGGCAGACCCACTTTTCGGGGAAAGAGGCTGCAGTAAAAGTGAGCCTTCGCAGCGAAGATGTCCCCCGCACGGCCGTCACGACAGCTGAGACCATATCCTCTTCTAAAAATGCAGCACTTTCACTTCCATAAGAGAAAGGAGACATCCGAACGCCCTGCAGAAACTTGACCTCATGTAGGGTTGTGTTTTGAGTAGCCAGACTAGCAAACCACTGCAGGGTGGAAGGCTGTAAAATTTTTCGATGGCCAACGAGTGGAGAGTTGAGTTCTTCCGGAGGGCCTTAAAGACGTTCTCCACCTTTGATATATATAAGCAGAAAATTATAAGGTTCTTCACTGTTGCATTTTCAGCGAGATAATGACAAAAAGGCATCTGCATTCACCAAGTAGCATTGAAGAGGCGATCAGGAGGCTCTCAATGCTCACATTTTTTTCCAACGACTTGACAAGCTTCACCGACTTGCAGAACAGCTGAAAAAGGCTGTAAAATTTTTCGATGGCCAACGAGTGGAGAGTTGAGTTCTTCCGGAGGGCCTTAAAGACGTTCTCCACCTTTGATATATATAAGCAGAAAATTATAAGGTTCTTCACTGTTGCATTTTGAGCGAGATAATGACAAAAAGGTATCTGCATTCACCAAGTAGCATTGAAGAGGCGATCAGGAGGCTCTCAATGCTCACATTTTTTTCCAACGACTTGACAAGCTTCACCGACTTGCAGAACAGCTGAAAAAGGCTGTAAAATTTTTCGATGGCCAACGAGTGGAGAGTTGAGTTCTTCCGGAGGGCCTTAAAGACGTTCTCCACCTTTGATATATATAAGCAGAAAATTATAAGGTTCTTCACTGTTGCATTTTGAGCGAGATAATGACAAAAAGGTATCTGCATTCACCAAGTAGCATTGAAGAGGCGATCAGGAGGCTCTCAATGCTCACATTTTTTTCCAACGACTTGACAAGCTTCACCGACTTGCAGAACAGCTGAAAAAGGCTGTAAAATTTTTCGATGGCCAACGAGTGGAGAGTTGAGAGTTCTTCCGGAGGGCCTTAAAGACGTTCTCCACCTTTGATATATATAAGCAGAAAATTATAAGGTTCTTCACTGTTGCATTTTGAGCGAGATAATGACAAAAAGGTATCTGCATTCACCAAGTAGCATTGAAGAGGCGATCAGGAGGCTCTCAATGCTCACATTTTTTTCCAACGACTTGACAAGCTTCACCGACTTGCAGAACAGCTGAAAATTCGTCACATCAAGGATGCGAAGAGACTTGGAGTTGGTGACAAAGGCAGCAAAGGCATCCTTAGCAGCCTGCAATTTACCAGAGGTGACTAGACACGCATTCCAAGACAGCTCCACAATGTGCTCAGAGTCACGTATGGCAGCGATGATGCTCTGTCAGCGAACACGCGCCCAGTCGAAGTCTTCTCAGCACGCTCTTCCTCAATGCGTCACAGAACAGCTCAAGTTGGCCTGGCAGCATGAAATGCACCTTTTCAAGTGCCTGCACGTCAAATGAAAGGCAACACAGGGAAACTTTTCAGCAGAATAGCAGAGTATGCTCATTTTGTTGTTTTAGAAGACATAACTAGCACACCTTCTTTCTTAACTTTTATGTAGTTTAAAAAAACCATAATTTAATGGCCACAGGCATGATTTTCCTAGACAAGCAGGACTGATGGTAAGCAGAGGGCACTAATACACGCTGGCATGGAAGCCTCAAGACAGCATAAACCTGGCAACTGGCGTTGTCACACTGGCAAGCAGTGACATCACCAGAGCGGAGAAATCCCACTGGCAGAAGGGAGGTGACATCACCAGTCTGGTGGATGCCCGTTGCCTGGGGAAAGTGGCATCCCCAGGCCAGATTCGTCTGTGTGAAGCCTGCACCTGCCAACCGTGGCAGGCATGTGTGGGAACAAGACACTGAATAAATGATTACACACATTAGAAGAAAAACAAGAAGTACAAGAACAATCAGTAACTGCGCAAAAAGGTCGGGGCAAGATAGAAGAAGCACACGGGACGAGCGCACACTAACAACAGGTTTATTGCACCAACGCCTCCTTCGTTCAAGAACAGAGCGCATGCACACTGACCACATAGAGACAAAAAAAAAACGTAATCATCTCGTCAACCTGAGAAATTCCAACTCCTTGCAGTACAACTGGATGTACACCTCACTAACACATTAATGACCTCTTTAATGACATCTCTGAAAAGGTTGTAGTGTCAAAGGGCGACAAAGCATGCCGTAAAAATCAATCTCTGACAGCAGTGACAAGTTTAATGGAAATGATCAATTTGTTTTTTGAGAAGCCTGTACTACTGGAATCATGGAATATGCTTGGAAAGCTGATAAATGGTAGCACCACAGCTATGAGGTTTCACCTCATTTGCTCAAATTGTTTCACCTACATTGGTGAAGAGCCCCCTCAAAGTGTACCAAGTTCTGTAGGGCTAAAACTTTCCTCTAATAGAAGGATTGTTTTCTGTTGCTTTTGGCATACCATCTCAACCAGAAAAAGTTCTAAAAGGGTGTGACATCCTAGATTTGACAAAACCTCTTCCAGATAAGGGGACATATTAGGATATATATATTGAACTATATGAAACATTTGTCTCCTCAGCTACAGATGCAGATAAGCCAGACCAGACCAGATAAGCCTGATGTTTAATTCAGATGGCACACCTATATTTTTCACAGTGGCACTGCCATTTGGCCTACACAGGTCATAGTGAATAAGCTGCCAGCAGCCCAAAGAATGAACGTACCAGACTTAGCTGCCCCCTGGTTTAGGAAAAAAAAACAGATAAGCGCATCCTGCAGCCGGTACATGTGGCGCCATCTCGTGGCCAAAGGGGACTAGTAGGCAGCTCAGCGTGGTCCGGCCGGCTCCGCTTCGCGAGAAAGGCGCCAACAGCGAGGTTGTGCAACTTAGCGGATTTTCTGGAAGCTTTACCTCGGCCATCCTACACCATCGGTGGTACTCAGAAAAAAACTAATCAGAGATACTGTTGCATGAAGGACTGCCATAGCCGAGAGGGGAACGGAGACGTGAAGCTGGTTCATTTTCCTGCAAGGACGGACGAGTCAACCCGGCAACTGAAGTGGATCGTCGCAGTGTGTCGTGTCAAAAAGTTGTGCTGGAGTTATAATTCGAGTGAAGCTAAGGGGAAAAAAAAGCATAAATGCGGAACGGCTGAATAAAGCTATAATGTTGAGCATTCATTAAATTCACCGCTAGTAGTTTTCTCACTTGGTATCGTCGAACTGCGGTCGTGCGCCCACTTAAGAAGCCCTTTTTCTGGTTCTGTCAGAATGGACTTCAAATCGAGATTTGTCGCATTCGAAAGTGGGGCTCCTGGTCGTGTCCTATGCTGGTACTCAGGTACCAGCATATGCTAGCATTGTGCGTATGCACAATGCTAGCGTGTACGTGTCGAGGTACCTTGAATTAACGCAGCAGGCCTCGTGGGTCGAATCGCAGGTCCCACTCCCGTCTGTCGTTCTCTTATGTGTCTGCACGTCTCGTGCAGATTTGCATGCTTTCTCTATGGGGAAGAATTGCTTTTTGCAGTGTTGTGTGTCATTCAATTTAGGTTGCATTATATTTCAGAGGTGAGAACTTTGGAGCCCATTTTGACAACACAAGAATATGTTCAAAGCACTTTGTCAATGGTGAAAGGAGTACCATTGAAACTCATCCCGGTTATCTCCTGACAATCTTCCCACCTGTGCACAGGAAGCGGTCGAGGGATTCTGCTGGCCAGTTGTCAAGATTTAACAGGTAGCTTGTTTATATTTATTTACTTCATATGGGACTGTGACATTTTTCTTTTGCGTTAGAGCTAAACGTACGCATGCATGTAGAATAGAAAATGCTGGCTACCGCAGGTCCACAAGAACAAGAAGCCGCAGCATGTGCGATGGCCATTCCCCTACATCTGGCCCAGCAGAGCTGGACACATCCGGTGAACCTTGGAATGGCCTCAACTTGCTGTGTGCTGTAGCTGAAATCCATTCAGCAGTTGCTTCTAGGGTGAGCTTCAATGTCGTGTCAGGAACGTTTCACTACAGTTTGGCAGCACAAGCACTATGTTTGCAGCAATATGAGCATGAGCCTCTGTCATTGTGTTATTGTACGTCTTGATCCACTCCTCTAAATAATGCCCGCAGGGCCATGAGGGTATTTCAAATAAATAAATAAATATGCTCTAAGCCCAAAGAGAACATATCCAGCATCAGCTTAAGTGCGCTTTATGCTAGGGCTCAGAAATATGATGCCACAGTGCAGATGTTTTTTTAGCTATTGAGCACCACATCATACTGGTTTTGTTTATTACCAGGTCAGGAGCAGTATGCTAAATGACCGAATGTTTTGAAATATGAGCTAACAGAGGGAGGTGAAAATCAGTGAGTAAATTTCTGGGAAATGAAATGAATATATGCATGAGGGCTGTAAAGTTGCAGTGCTCAACTAAAAAAAAAAAAAATTGCTATTCGACATTGGCCAGCCTATTTAACATAAATGAAACCTCAGCACCACGGCACTTGAAACAGTGCTTTCTCCTCCCACCAACTAGAGTTATTCAAGCTACAATGCCAACTTGCTTCAAAGCACAACACTATCCTGGCTGCACTATGATCATTGACCGCACAGAAGTTCGCACACAGCAGCCACCAATAATTCAGCAACAGAGAACCCTGTATACAATGTACAAAGGTGGATACACACTGAAATTTCTGGTTGGCATATTGCCATCTAGAGCGATTTGTTTTCATTCAAATGCTTATGGGGGCAGGATATCCGACACCCACATCACTGTTGGTTCCGGCTTTCTTGACTTGGTTGAGGCTGGCGATTTAATTCTAGCAGACAAAGGATTCCCTGGAATTCGCACAGTTTTGAGAACATGGAATGCTCTGTGCTTGTGATACCTCCATTTTTACAAGGCCCTAAGCGGTCAGGAACAGGTACAATGTGGCACAAGTGAGGATTGACGTCGAGCAAATGATCCAGAGGATCAAAATGCACAGCATTTTAAACAACAGGGTGCCAGTTGAGCAAATTCCACTAATGACAGATGTGTTTCACATGTGCTGTGCAGTAGCAAATCTGGAGCACACCGTCATCATGGAGGTGCACGTGCAAGGCGAAACTATTGACCGTCGCGAGTTCAATTCACGGTACTGGACGCACATCCTCAGCATTCCCGCCCGCACCCAAGAGCGTCCACTACAGCGGAAACGCCCCAGCTCTTCCATGCAAGCCGAGAAGGCAGCCGGCCCTATCACAGCCGGCATGCCCGCCAGGGAGACCGCGTTCAAAGCCCAGACATCATAGCAGCTGCGCGCCGTGCACGTCGCCGCGCAAAGGTCACGCCAGCAGCCACCGCTACCGACTGCAGATTACAAGGTAATTTTCCGCTCCCGGGGAGGACTTCAGCTCGCCTTGGTACCCACGCCAGCTTCGCGTCGCCTTCTTACAAGCTGCCTCTACACTCCAGGAGCCCACCCACACAGCTCCGTGTACACCCTACAAACAACACTGCACACACAATGAGCACGCCACATCAAGCAGACGCACTTTGACTCATCCAGATCAGCCAAATTCAATACCAAGCCAACGACTACCCCATAGCAGCCTACATTGCTCCCCCGGACGGCGCAGTGGGAGGGGTGATCTCAAACGCCTACTGGAATGAAACCCCCAAGGAGTTACTAGAGGACCTGATCACCGGCAACCCTTGCGCTCCCATAGTGGATGCTCGACGCATGGGCACCACTAGATCTACATCGATTACCTTCCGAGAAGGACCGGTCCCTCACACAATCCTTTACGGAGGGGGGCTTCACCGGTGCACCCCTTACAGAGGCCACATGGACACTTGTATTAACTGCCGACAACTAGGCCACAAAGCAGACGTATGCTCGCTGCTGCGTACGAGTCACCTAAGGACAGGAACAGCCTTGGTGTTCAGCCAAGAAAAGAACTGACTCCAGAAAAAGTCAGTCTTGTGGTTGGTAAGTGGAGTTCATGCCACGTCAGCCACAGTTCTGCTAGAGTTCTAATTCAGCAATTACCGCTTTTCAGAAACACTCACCCATTGGGGAAGGACAAAACAAATCGACGGGGCAAGCACAATTGCAAACCTGTCAAAAGTGCTTTCGGAGAAAATCCAAGACACAGGACGAAGCATGAAGTGAAGGGCCTTGGAAATTTAAGCCTAAGTGGTACCTCTTCCATAAACCACTTTGAAGTGGGCCCACTTTAAATTTTCACCTGAGTACCCAGTATAAAAAAAACATGCTGGCGGCACTGAAAGCAGCGCGACAGCGGCGGCGCCTGGCTATCGCGGGTTGCGTATAGCAGTCTTAAGCGGGCTTTCGTGGAGGCCATCACTGAGCTCTCAGAGGAAGGCTTTATCCTTCAACACAAAGGGGCAGAGAAATAAATGCGCAGCAAATGATGAACAGTTGATTCTGTCAGAAGAGCTCCTATGCAGGCATCATGCAATTTAATGCTTATTATGGCTGCAACTGGAGCCTACAAAGAGGAGAAAGAATTGCGAACTCTGTGAAGCACCCAGTGGAGGAAAATGAAGCGAAAGGATTGAAGAGCAGATGGTGGGAGACATGCGGTCTGCAGTAATTGAACAGAAAAGTGTATGTGGTGTCAAAACTGCCTCGCCACTTATTAACTTGAAACACTTTCAAGTCTGGGGATTTTTCCCGAACTATATGCATTGTATCTTGGTAGGAATGGCACAGCAGTTCCTTGAGATGTGGCTTGAAGACACCAGCTGCAGATTTTACATGAGCCATGGCATGCTGAAGCAAGGCTGGTGGCACTCTCGTTGCCCAGATATGTACAAAGAACACCTAGACCAACAGAAGAAAAAATTTTGGAAAGCTGTGGGAGAACTGATTACTTTACTATAGCTTACCTGTATTAGAGGAAATTGCAGATAAGCTGTGCTCGAAAAGCCAGAAGAGTTCCATATCCATTCCATATCCATGCACTTTTTTTATGGAAAGGCTACATGTCATCCAATATGCATCAAGTGACTCACATTGCAAAAAGTGTGTTAACGAGGTACAACCGTACAGGACAGTGCGTAATATTCCTTTATTCACAAAGGTACCAGAAAGCCCAAATCAAGACAAGGAACAGTGTGGAAGGGCCTTCGGAGTGTGGAAGCGTCGCTTCCCTTGCCTCGACATGGGGCTGCAGCACAAGCCAGGGAAGGTGACCTGCATAATACCAGCCTGTGCAGCACTTCATAACTTTGGCTGCTTGATGAAGGAGCCGCAGCCCCGTCACCAGAGCTGCACTAAACCCTACCACCATGACAGCGGCAAGGAGATCATTGTACCTGCCACCTGTTGACGACCTCATCGACAGCGCATCGGGCATGTAGGCACGACGGCTGCCGATTCAAAAGAGCTTCACATAGGTAAAAAATGCAGAATTCTCCACGTTGTTTCGTGCATCTGTAGTCAAACATCATCAGTTATCGGCACCATCATCAGTTATCGGAGTACATCAGTTATCGGCACCGGTGCTGTTGAAGGAGCCCCAACCTCGGTGGTCTGTGGTGACATTTCTGTTGCATGGCCAACTAAGCTATTGTTCCTTGTTGGTGTTCCTGCATTTGTTGACAGAGCGTCCTTTTTTCTAATGTCATATTTCAAGTGGCAAACGTGGATTTCTTCATTTTCAGCCCTAACAACGAGTGAGTGCCGAAATTTCCTTTCACACTCCTCTTTCGCGAAGGGTTTCCGATCATCGCAAGGCAAACCGCGTCCCAATCGGACCAGTATATCCGAAGTTATTCGCAAAAGCTCGCCCGGAGCCACCCAAAACAACCTAAGCCTAAAGGGGCCACAAAAACGCTCCAATCGTCCAAGAAAAGGCCAATAACTACTCAAATCTGGTGAAATCTTATCGAAAAACAATTGCAGGAGGCGAGTACAAGCAGGAGGCGAGTACAAGCATACTGCTTGCACAGAAGGCCAAATTCAAGCTTCAAGCTACTGAAAGCTACTGGTGAGCACGTGCCAGCAAAGCGCCATATCCCCTTCGGGCGCCGTGTCCACGATTGTGGACGCGAACTTCGCGCGCGCTGGTGTGTAAAAATACAACCAAAAGCGCTTTTTTGAATGTACTAAGACACGCCCCTTGAGCCACTTTAACGGACAAGTGGCGCCATCCCACGGGATGTCAACAAAATGCTGTCGAAAAAGCGCGGGAAAGTATGGACGCGTCTACCTTCTACGGAGCGAAGAGTAAGTACTTCTTTTCTTCCGTTTTTCACTATTCCAAATACAAACTCACCGAAATATTGGCATTTACGTATCAATGTAAGGTCCTGTGAACGTGAAACAGCTGCATTCATCCTTCTTGTGAAGAAATTCAGCCCTGCATGCAGTTCCAGAAGTTAGCGTCCACATTTGTGGACACGGCGCCTCAAATCCGCCTTTCCTAACACACGCTTTTTCCAGAGTTCACGGCGCCGCTCACGCGCTGAAATGAAGAAAACCTCTTTTTTTTCCAGGTATATCCAAGCATGCTACTGAAAGAAGGCGCCTGGATGATGACACAGCCGAAAATATATTTAGAAGAATTCAAGACGGTGATATTTCTGACGCAGATCTTTCTGATGACGAGTACACCGAGCAGGACACACAAACTACGGTAATTTTGTCTGTTTTATATGTTTAGTTAGAAAATAATGTGGCGTATGTTGTTTTTTCCTCAGACTCCTACTACAAATGGCACTGCCCAGAGTGCATTGTTATTGCCTGGAGCATCAAGCACGCAGGACAAGCAGGTGCCAGATGTGCCATCGAAGAAGATGAAGACCTTGAACTGGGTTGCACAACCTCTTGAACCTGGGAACACTAACTGCACCTACCAGCTTCAAGGTGGATCAATCCCTGAGGACCCATTGGCATACTTCAGCCGGTATTTCTCACCCATGCTTTTTCGCGATCTAGCCACATTCACTAACATGTACGTCCTGCAGAAAGACGGGAATGTGCTTGGGACTTCTGAGGAAGAAATCAAAATTTTTTTTGGAATCCTAATGCTCATGGGAGTTCTAAAATTCCCAAGAATTCGAATGTACTGGCAAGCCTCTACAAGAATTCCAGCCATAGCTAAATCCATGACAGCAAATCGATTTTTTAGGATTAGAGCCGCGCTTCACATCACGGACTCGAACGCTCCACGGGACCCAAACAGCCAGGACAAGTTCTGGAAAGTGCGCCCTTCATAGAGGCAGTGAGGTCACGGTGCTTGCAGCTAGAACCCTTGGAGCACAACAGTATAGATGAGCAGATGGTTACATTCACTGGCCGTGTCCCCGCCAAACAGTTTGTTAAAGGAAAGCCAAACCCAGAAGGGGTGAAAGTGTTTGTCCGCTGCAGCGCCGATGGCTTAGCACATGACCTCGAGCTATACCAAGGGAAGGGAACAGGGGTCAGTGCACAGCATTCACACCTCGGACTTGGCGGATCGGTTGTCCTGCGTCTTGTGGAAGCAATGCCTAAGGAAAAGAACCTGAAGTGCTTCATGGACAACTACTTCACCTCAGTGCCATTATTCCTGGAGCTGAAGCAAATTGGCATTCTCGCCAGCGGGACAATCCGAGCCAACCGACTGCTCAAGTGTCCCTAAAAAAGTGACAAAGAAATGAAGAAAGAAGGACCGGGAAGCATGGATCAGAAGGTTTCCGCGAATGGAGACATTGCCATTGTGAGATGGCAGGATAATGGAGTCGTCAATATGGCATCCACACAAATTGGAATTGGGAATGTGGGAAAAGTAAAGCGATGGAGCGAGGCAACAAAGCAACATATTGAAATTGACTGCCCAGAAGTTATTGTGCAGTACAACGCATACATGGGAGGTGTCGATAAACTTGACTTTGTGATGTCACTGTACCCGCTTACGGCAAGAACCAGAAAGTGGCCAGTGAGGGTTATTTCTCACTTTCTGTCTTTTGCGTTGTGCAACAGCTGGATAGAATATCTACGAGACGCGAGTGCCGAGAAGCTTCCACAGAAAAGTACCTTAGATATGATGGCATTCCAGAGACATTGCTAACAGCCTCATCGTATGCAGCAGAACAACCCCGAAAAAGCGCGGTCGGCCAAGCAGTGAGTGCCCAGAGCCTGTTGCGAAGAAGGTTAGCCCGCATTTGCTACCCACCGCAACCATCAGGTACGATGGCTACAATCACTGGCCGGAGCATGTCAGCACGCCAAATGCGCAGCGCTGCCGCCGTGAGGGATGCACAGCGAAGTGCAGGATTCGTTGCCGAAAGTCCCACATTTTCTTGTGCCTCTCAGCTCAGAACGACTGCTTTTACCTTTTTCACAACAAGTAGATTCTAAAGTGCTTGATTTTATTCACAAATCAAGCAATAACCCTTTACCCATGTTTTGTGCCCCACGTCATGCAGAGAACACTGTCGCACTTTCTTTTAGTTGTGTGCCATATTTTTTCTGTACTGAGGCGCTGTGTCCACAAATGTGGACACCCTGAAATTCTAAGAAAGAATAAAGTTTTTGTTTCAGTCTTTTAAAGACTCGTCATTTGCAGCTTGGAGAACACAAAATTGTGCTCACATATTTTATTTCTTTCACAGATTTTTTTCGCGCCTGAAGGGGATATTTGTTGCGCAGCAGCCTGACGGCGGTACGCCTGGCATTGTGTGTGTTCAGAGTCTGCTGTGAGCTAATAGCTGCAGAGCGTTAGGTGGATTTCTTCATCGGACCATCGATTTAAAAGAACTGGGAAACCGTCATTTCTCGGTACAGGTGCTGTTGAACATTCCCAATCTACTGTGGCCCTGGTGTCATCTTTAACGTGGCCACAGTAAGACATCGTGGACTGGGAGTACATCAGTTATCGGCACCGGTGCTGTTGAAGGAGCCCCAACTTCGGTGGTCTGTGGTGACATTTCTGTTGCGTGGCCAACTAAGCTATTGTTCCTTGTTGGTGTTCCTGCATTTGCTGACAGAGCGTCCTTTTTCTAATGTCATAATTCAAGAGTGTTGCATTGACCTTGAAGGAGGCGAGTACAAGCATATTGCTTGCACAGAAGGCCAAATTCAAGCTTCAAGCTACTGAAAGCTACTGGTGAGCACGTGCCAGCAAAGCGCCATATTTGTTGCGCAGCAGCCTGACGGCGGTACGCCTGGCATTGTGTGTGTTCAGAGTCTGCTGTGAGCTAATAGCTGCAGAGCGTTAGGTGGATTTCTTCATCGGACCATCGATTTAAAAGAACTAGGAAACCGTCATTTCTCGGTACAGGCGCTGTTGAACATTCCCAATCTACTGTGGCCCTGGTGTCATCTTTAACGTGGCCACAGTAAGACATCGTGGACTGGGAGTACATCAGTTATCACACCGGTGCTGTTGAAGGAGCCCCAACTTCGGTGGTCTGTGGTGACATTTCTGTTGCGTGGCCAACTAAGCTATTGTTCCTTGTTGGTGTTCCTGCATTTGCTGACAGAGCGTCCTTTTTTCTAATGTCATAATTCAAGAGTGTTGCATTGACCTTGAAGGAGGAGAGTACAAGCATATTGCTTGCACAGAAGGCCAAATTCAAGCTTCAAGCTACTGAAAGCTACTGGTGAGCACGTGCCAGGAAAGCGCCATATTTGTTGCGCAGCAGCCTGACGGCGGTACGCCTGGCATTGTGTGTGGCCAGAGTCTGCTGTGAGCTAATAGCTGCAGAGCGTTAGGCGGATTTCTTCATCGGACCATCGATTTAAAAGAACTGGAAACCGTCATTTCTCGGTACCGGTGCTGTTGAACATTCCCAATCTACTGTGGCCCTGGTGTCATCTTTAACGTGGCCGCAGTAAGACATCGTGGACTGGGAGTACATCAGTTATCGGCACCGGTGCTGCTGAAGGAGCCCCAACTTCAGTGGTCTGTCGTGACATTTCTGTTGCGTGGCCAACTAAGACATCTCCGTGCCACCGGTAAATTCCTGCAACGGGCCGACTCGACCAGCGAAGGAGCTATCCCTTCGTCATTCCCGGACATCGCACGAGTGGCTATCTGGGGCATGCGTACTCCGTGAAGAAGCAGGCCACAACAGCCTTCTTAAGGAGGACGACTACCAACTGCGGCCTCAGTTCGGCGGCAGTGCACAGTGAATGCGCACCTAATCTGTTCTTGCAACACTGCAGGTGAGAATATTTACACTTGTCGTAAAAAAAAAAAATAGTTCAATCTGTGCACTGTTGCCGAACACTTTGAGTGCCATGTGTGTGCCTTTGAGTGCCGTGAGTGCCTTTGAGTGCCTTTGAGTGTCATATCACCCTTAGCCGCTTTCGAAGAATAGAGCATACTGCGACCACTTTCTTTGTAACTGTACGGTACTTACAAGTGTCTTAAAATCAGTCTCGGTATGACTAAGGACGCCAAGACTTTTTTAAGGCCCTCGATGACTTGAAACGGGAACTTCGAGCGGACCTCAGATCGCTAAAAGACAGTGTCAAATTCTGCAGTGACACATGTGACGGCGTAAATGATGTCATGAAAGAGCTGAAAGAACTGCGAAAAGATTTTCAGGAGTTAGTGAAAAAAAAACGAAGAACTCACAGCCGAGAACCGCAGATTAAGCGATAAAGTCGAGGAGCTGGAACAACATCAAAGGTCTAACAACCTGGAAATCAAGGGTGTTCCCACAGAAGGAGATGCAAACTATGTTGTCAAAAAGATTGGAATCCTCTTGGATGAGCCAATCGCTGACTCTGACATTGATATCTGCCATCGCATCCCTGTGCACAACTCAGATGAGAAAAACATAGTGGTTCGTTTTGTCCAGCGTACAAAGCGCAATGCAATCCTCCAGAAAAGCAAAAAAGAAGGATAACGACAGAGGACCTCGACTATGATGGACTGGCTTGTTCGGTATACGTGAATGAGCACTTAACCATTTTGAACAAAAGAATTCTTGGGGCTGCAATTGGCAAGAAGAAATCTGCAGGATGGAAGTTCGTGTGGTGCTCTGGAGGGAAAATCCTTGCTCGAAGAAATGAGGTCTCTGACATTATCAGGATCGCTAAAATGTCCGACATTGAAAAAATAAACTAAGAATGGTAACGCATCTACGTGATGCAATTCCGAACAAGGATGGCGGGTAAGAATGTCTGCCAGTATTACGATTGTGAATCATTTAACCAAAAACACAGTTTAAGCAAAGGGCAGTTTTCGGCTATACACATAAACATGCGAAGCATAAAAAACAAAGTGGACAATCTTGAAATACTTCTTCAGTCACTGAACGTTAAATTTTCTTCAATAGTCTTAACGGAAACATCGCTAACACAGAAAGACACGGTACCACACTTGCCTGGTTACAAGTGCATAAGCCTTAGCAGGAGTGTAAAAAGGGGTGGTGGCATAGCATTTTTTATCAAAGAAAGTGTACAGCATGAAGTGTCGAGCGACCTGACCAGATGCGACCAAGATATTGAAAGTCTGTTCGTCAAAGTGTCAAACATTATTGTTGGTGCGATGTACAGACCCCCCGCAGGCAAATCAGCGGAATGATAACAATGTTCAAGCTGGCGTTCTTTCATATGACATCAGTGATCATTTACCTGTATTTTGCTTGAGTTTTCCTTACAACAAGAAATGTGTTTCTCCTGTAGAAAAAAGTCTGTATCGTGCAATAACAGACGACGCCTTGATGAGGTTTCGTACCCTTATAGAGCAAGAGAACTGGGATAACATATTCAAGGAGTGTAGCGCCACAGTAGCTTACCAGGTGTTTTTGAAGAAATTCCAGATTTGCTACGACTTGGTCTTTCCGCTCCGAGAATGTCGCAAGAGACACAAAAGAATTAGGAAGCCGTGGGTAACTAGGGATCTGTATATCAGAATAAAAGAGAAAAATTGAAAGTTTCAAGACTTTATTAAGAACAGAGACCCTTGTCTACTGAGTGAATTTAAACAATTACGAAACAAATTAAACTCAGATCTCAAGAATGCAAAATCGAATTATTTTCAAAATAAATTCCAAGATGTTCAAAATGACAGCAAAAAGACATGGGACATGCTGAATACCATATTAATAGCAAAGCAAGCTGGTTGCAGTGTGAAGGAAATCCGTATTGACAATGAGCTTCTGACCGGAACGACCTAGTAAATGCAATGAATAAGCACTTTGTTAAGGTGGGTGCTAACTCAAGAGGATACGGCAGTGCAGATGACAGGATGAATGTAACCAGCTTGCTAGAGTCCATTATGCTTGCTCCGACAACACCTAGTGAAATTGAAGAGATAATCAGAAAAATAAAAAACCATGTCGCCTGCGGTGATGACGGGATAAAGGTCTTGCCTATTAAACATGTTTTATGCTTCATAAGTCCTATACTATCGCACATAATAAATCAAATGCTTCTTAGCAGAGATTTCCCGGACGAATTAAAGATCGCAAAAGTCACACCTATTTATAAAGGCGGTGATGATAGTAATTACAGGCCAATTTCTGTTCTGACAGTGTTTTCGAAGGTATTTGAACATGTCCATCAATAGCAGGTTAACTGGTTTTTTTAAGAAGCACCGAGTGATAACAGAAGCTCAATACGGTTTTCAAGCTGATAAATCAGCAGAGCTTGCACTCATTAACATTAAGGATAAGATAATTGAAAACATTGAAAAAAAAACTGCTTACTCTTGGCTTATTTCTAGATTTAAGTAAAGCCTTTGATACTGTTCAACATGATATTCTCTTACAAAAACTGGAAACGTATGGCATCAGAGGAGTGGCACTAAAACTAATTCGAAGTTACCTTGAGAAACGTTATCAGTATGTATGTGTTAACAACTGGTGCTCCATCAAACTTGAAATCCAACACGGTGTTCCGCAGGGCTCTATTTTGGGACCCCTCCTTTTTCTCATTTACGTGAATGACATTACAACAATCCTTGAATCGCCGCAAATTATAATGTATGCAGATGATACTAATGTATTTTTTACTGGAGAAACCGCGCACTGTCTAGAGAACTCTGTTAACAATTATCTAATACAGTTATCTAAATGGCTACAAAGAAACTGCTTGGGTCTAAATATAGATAAAACTAAGTACTTAATTTTCAAGCCAATAAATAAACAAGACTGCAACTCAGTTAGTATTACATTTGAAGGACACCCACTGGAACAGGTTACCGAACAAAATTTTTAGGTGTTTGGTTCTGCTCCGACCTCTCATGGAACTCATGTTAATCAACTTAAATCAAATCTGTCTCGTACAATAGGCTGCATTTAAAAGCACAACATCTAATACCCAAACGCTTAAAACAGGCGCTGTGTTTACTCCAGAATAAGCTATGGTATCCTTACCTGGGGAACGACAACAAACTAATTACTACAGGCTTAATGTATTACAAAAGAAAATATTACGTATACTAGAAGATTACAAAGGAAGTAAGCAGTCTCTGAGAACACGGCCATTATTTGTCAAATATAATATGTTGAAGTCTGACCAGGTATACTACTTTAAATTACTGCAATGGATCCACAGGCTACATATTCCCACAGTACATAGTTCAAGTTCATACAGCATTCGAAATCCAAAACGAAGAATGCCGCCAGTTAGAACAAACTACGGAAGACAAGCATTATCTTTTCAAATAACGAATGCTTTGAACAGAACAGACATGATGCAGATAGACTTTAATAAAGGTGCACAATTTTTTAAGAAATACTGTAAGAAGTTCCTTGTGAACAGTGGTACTAAATTCTCGTTACTGTAACTATTCCGAAAAGTGTAACCTTCGTTCTATCTTGTATTCCTCTTGTCATGTCCTACTAACTGTAATGTGATCTAAAGTCTTCGCTTGGCGACGATTCTCACGGTTGCGTCTACTGGGTATAAAGTGCTGATGTGTAAATCATGTGGTTTAATGCTGTATTCAGTTACTCCCGATGTACCACTCAAATACTGCTTTTTTGTATCGCCACTCTAATGTATAGCAAAAGAAATTGTCTCTAATGCCGTGTGATTCTGACAGGAAATAGCCACCTTTTTTTTCCCATTGACTGACCCTAGGACGACTGCTTGACCGAACTTTGTAATGCTAGTTTTGTTTTATGTACATTGTGCAAGGGGGCCGGGGCCCTTGTCAGGCGCTCCGTCGCCTTTAGCCTCGGCCCCCTCTTGGACTGTGTCTGAGGAAACAATAAAGAAAGAAAGAAAGAAAGAAAGAAAGAAAGAAAGAAAGAAAGAAAGAAAGAAAGAAAGAAAGAAAGAAAGAAAGAAAGAAAGAAAGAAAGAAAGAAAGAAATCGATGCTGACATTGTGCGATGTGCTGAATTTTTTTTTTATCGTGCCCTTCCTGTAGTAACGACCGACGCTTCCGGATATGGCTTTGGGGTGGTGCTTCAGCAAGATATTATTGGCCATTCCCTGCAAACCACAGCGTTTGCCTCCGGTACGTTGACAATGTGGTTCGTGACTTGATCCGCATACCTTTTCCAGTTCGATCTTGTATGACAAAGGTGCATTACAGGCAGTGACACACAGAAGATTGCTGTCATTGCTATGTTGTGGTGAAGCAATGGTTTATGGTCAGTGGAACTTGTTAATTATGAAATGTAAAGGTGCAGGATGTGACAGTATATTTCTATTTTGTTGAGCTCTCTTGGCGTCATGAGAGGCAATGCGACTGTTAGTTTTCCCCGAACATATATCAGTCATGATGTACCACCACAGGCTAAGTTAAAGCCTCTGGAGTAGGGGTGAAATTGTCTTCTGTAGGAGCAATCAGTGGTTTGCTATCCGACTAGATAGTTACTTCTTTCACATCTTTCAGGTGCAACAAGCACTTCGACTAGCTCTTTACAAGCATGAATTCCTAAGCATCGGAATTATCATGCAGATATTTGTGTATTGTTATAACATGTTGTTATGTATGCAGTGACAGTATTTTGAATCTATCTTATCCGAAGCCATCAGTGATTAATAAGAGTTTGTTGATTCCCACAGTTTCATCTGGTAGATGGCATTAGATTAAACGAGTGCATGCAGCAAAAATACTCCAGAATAAGAAGCCCACGCTTGTGGTGAAGGATATACAGCACAGGCTATATGGGGTGATGAGACCCTCGCCACAAGGAGTGTTTGTGGCGTATTAGCGCCCAAGCAAGAAAGTTCTGGAGAGCTGCCAAAAAAGCCCAAAAAATTGAGGGCTGTGTCCAGAAAGTCCACATCCACAGTTTTGAAAAGCTTCGGTGGGCACTGACAGTGTTACAACTTAAAAAACAACAGTTTGTGGCAGTACGACAAGGTCCGAAGGCAATGAAATGAGCTTTTTCAGCACTTGACTATATTGAACGAAACTGAGGCATCAAAATTCTAGATTTTGATGCCTCGAGACCGAGCCAACCTTCGGAAGTGGCATGCCATATATGTATACCCACGCTAACACTGTGCACCGCGCATTTCTCACATCGCAGATCCGGAACGGAGGAGCAGCTGCTCCAAGGAATCTCGGACATGGTCCGAGATGTCGGTTACATTCTCAGAACGGTGCTGAGAAAGGAAAGTTCCACATTGGCAGTGAAACGAAAGCCCCCCTCGTCCACCGGTGAAAATCACCAGGCGCAACAAAATCAGCTCGCAGGTTGCGAAAATGTTATCGATGATGGACCTGAAGAAGAAAAACAGCGAGTTCACACATGGTGAGTGTCTCAGTGTTTCTTCCGGTCGTTGGTGTTGGCCCCTCCTGGAATTGAATGTCCACAGCTGGGGACTGACCAGCGTGCAATTAAATCAAACAATGGAGATATACGATTGCCTAGTTGTTATGCAGATGCATAACATAGGTGTATTTCTACACGGCAGCTATGCATTTACAGTACTCATGCTCCTGTAAGGGACTTATCAGAGGTTGAAAGCGTAAACAAACAAACAAACATGCCAAGTGTCTGCAATTTTGTATGCTTCTATGTACTATAATTTTATATGAAGTCACTAGCATTTATGCTTGTCGCTCTCTATGGGTGCATGTGTTAGAGTTGAAAAAATTGAAAGGAAAGGAAAGCGAAAGATGGAGGGGAGGGCAGGAAAAGGCGACTGCCAATTTCCCCCGGTCGGGTCAGGCCGGAGGTGCCGTCTACAGGAAGCAGGGGCCAAAGTGGTGTGTTGCCTCCGCCGAGGGGCCTTAAGGGTCCAAACTCTCGCCATCGGCTCAACCACCAGGATCCCCTTTTTCCCGGACACGGCGATGCCACGCACGGCTAAGCGCGGGTGCTCATGTCTGTGGTGGCGCACTTCTCACCATCACCTGCATGTTGCAGATGCCCCTGCGGGTATAAGCACATTGTAAATATGCAACCAGGTCTATTTCTGCATTCAGTTTGGAAGTCTACTTGCATTATTTGTACAGGCAAGACTCCAGTGAAATCTTGCATTGCTAAACTCAAGAAGTCTCCCCTGATTTCTTTCTTAAATAATGTACTGTTCCTCCTTATGTCAACACATTGTGAGAGGGAGGGGCTGCTAAACAATGGCGTTCCTGTGCACATGCTCTCCCTAGCTCTTAAACAACTAGACTACTTTGTAGTTGAAAAACTGGGCGACATTGAAAAGCTGGCCAAGAGGCACATATGATTTATTTTCTGAATAATTGTGACATGAATTTCCACATTTGTTTCCATGAGGGTGCTAGTATGCATTTCACTGTGTCCACGCAGCTGTTTTCTGCCTGGACGATGATTGTGTATGAAGTGGAAGGATAACTAACCTGCCATGCGTAACGTAAATTTTTCATTATTGAAATATTATGGTTTATGAGGAGGTTTAAAGTCCCAAGCCCCCCCCCCCCCCCCCCCCCCCCCCCACACACACACCCGCTCGCCCGCTCCATGCCTTTATCACAAAAACCTGCACGGTGGACTGGCAGACGTTGGAGCCGGCGTCAGAAGACCGGGGTGGACTTCAAGCAGAATGCTGTGAACTTTTTTTTTTGCAACAGACTTGGAGGAGTGTTTCGATGGTTTTGAGAGTGATTGACATAGCACTCATAAATTTTTTGCTCAATGAAGTGTACGTTTCTAGAGAAAAATAAAATTTTAAACCCATGTGCACTGCGCTTCTTTAAATGTTCGGGGGCGTTCCAGGATAGCGCCCCCCCCCCCCCCCCCCCTCCCACTTTGCCAGTAATTTCGACTTGCAGGGATAGGAGGACGCTTGCTTGGAATTTTACGGTAGTACAATCTGGGAACATTTAAATTTCAGTAAGCACCACGGGAGAATATGGATATAGCAGTTAAGAATCCTACTTTTATGAGGAATTCTTGCTTCTCTTCAATTTAGGACCAGCTCATCTAGCCTGGTGCAAAACTGACAAGAGGGGAGAGCTTAGAAAGAAGCAACTGAAAGTATGCCGAACGTAACTGATGCTCATTTGCCAGAGGGAAGAATGTTTCCCACCACTAAGTACTAGGAATTTTTCAGCTGTAAAGCATGAGGAAAAAGAGGCACTTCTACTGCAGTATTTACAGTGGATACACTAGTGAGGTTCAAGACAACAACCTTGTGACGTGCAAGAAATGCGGTACAGAGGAAAATGTTGACGTCTCTTGAGAAGTCTTTTTTTTTTCACTGTTGACCTTGCAGGACAAGTCGTGTACATGCTTGAGAAACTTGATCTGTATCAGAAGCAGATTGTCTTATGATGTCTCTGGCATTGCTCGGAATGCACGGTGTCATGATTTACCTTTGCTAGCAGACGATGTCTAATGTTCAAAACTGAGGGTGTCAAGTGAGCAGACTCTATCTTGTCACAGAGAGAGAACATAACAAGTGTTTCCTGGCCAATGCAATGTTGATACTGTGGCTGGGCAGAAGTAATGTGCATGACACAGTTCAACGGAGTACAAACCACAATGAACAAAATTAGCTTCAGATCTGGCTTTGTTGTAGACTACATGCATGCTGTTTGTTCAGGTTTTGTTAAAGCATCTAAGCTAGCACCCCAGCACCCATTAAATGAATGCAGAAAGAAATGCTGGCCATGAAGGCGGCATGGGAATTGTCGCGGCTAACATGCCCGCTCACTGAAGTGAAACAAAATCGCTAAAGTGGAGAAGCTGGCTCCTTTTGCTGAAGGATTACCATCCACCAAGGGATTACAAAAACTGTATGGTTTTTGTAGACAAGATGTGCTGTACACTTGCCCATCAAACTATATTAAAAAAGTGGCTGAGATACAGAGACAGATGCAGCCCTTTTTGGTTGAGTACCAAGACCTATATGGTAAGAAGTACATGTCGTACAATGCGCACCTTCTCATTCATCTCGACAGCATGCGTGAGCGAAGACCACTGCAGGAGTTTTCACTGTTCCGATTTAAATCCATAATTGGGAAACTTGAAAAATTTGTGTCTGGCACACGGTATTTGTGAAATGTTCCGAGACACTGTCGACCAGCGGTGAGAGCACGACATAGAAGCATTTCGAGCATTCTACAAATAGCTGTTGCACAACACTCCGAGAGGGAAGCTGCTGTGGAAACAGAAATGGCACCCGCACAGGATTGCGCAGAGGCAAGTGAAGCCCAGAGAAATTTCTACAGGCATTACTACAATACCCGAAGCCAGCGAGCTTGCTGGGGGAACAGGAGAATGCCAAATGCGTGAGATCATGCAAACGGCAGCGTCGGTTGCCAAAACAGCTCGAGAATGAGCAAACAACAAAGGAACGCCAGACGCGCGAGATCACGCACGGTGGACCTGATGCAAGGATGTCCTTGCTCATTAAGAACCAATATCCGAACTGGGTGAGATCGCCTAATGTGACCCATGCTGACCACGGAAATGCCTGGTGCGAGGTCCCGTGCCCACCCCGCCTGTGTAGACACATAAGCCCGTGTAGTTCCTGTACTCGGAACCTTGCAAGACGCCCGCTCGGAAGAGCAGAGCCCCTCCGGCTGCCCTGATTTACGGCCCCGGCTTCAGCGACGGCCACACAGAGCATAGCGCGACCAGGGATTGGGCAGCCGAACTCTGCTCCGACACCATCGCCCAAGGCAGCGGCTGCGGTGGTTCCTGGAGCTGCGCGAGACCAAGCTGACGACGGACGAGGTCGCGACTGCTACAGGTGTCACACTATTCAGGGCGGGGGAAGATCACCGGAAGCAGCAGAAAGGCCAGGCCACACATGAGTTTGTGCCCTGGTAGGCCACAATGCACGGAGTTATCTGCCACCGGCGTCGCAGTATCCGAATTAACCGTGTTTAGCCATGATCTAAGGAATGGAATAGAGTCGCAGGCCGCGCAAAAACATGCAAGCAACCTAGCTGCTCTGTTTGTGATTTCTGCTGACTTATGGCGCGGAGCACCTGCGGTGGTTGGAATGCGTTCTGCAAATGGTTCCCGGTAGTGCGAGAGTGTGCAGTGCGGGAGGATTTGGTGGTGGGCTCCGGATGCTGCGGGATCACGGAGGGCCAGATGGTTTGTGACAGAAAGGCGAGCAAGAATGGACCCGTCTCGTCGCGGAGGGGGCAGCGCAGCGGGCGTCGGTGGACATTGGGGGAGTAGTAAGGCGGAGCAGCGACCCGAGGATCAGCGCAAGCCACGGGAGTCACCGGCACCTCAGACCGATGGGCGGACTGACGGCGGACCATGTTTCTCGCGGGAAAAGAGCACAGCCAAATCAGGCAAGCCCCGCTGATTTCGGAGCGATAAAGGAAAGCACCCGGAGGCTTCGGGTGGGACCACTGGACGAAAGCACAAGCACCGCATGGTGACCACTTGGACTTCTCAGGAAGGCGGCTCCCCCCCACACAGTTACCACAGTGACGCACCGTGGAAGACCCAGCTGCAGGTGGAGGCGGAGCTACCACTTTTTGCCATGCCCCATCTCCTCTGCAGCCACACCCCCCGTGACCACGGTGCAGCGTTCCCAACTGGGGCCATGGCCCCGGCGCAAATTACTGCAGCCAATGCGGAGGGCTGGTCATCAACAAGAAATGTCACCGAGCATCGGCTCTACACCAGGATGGCGGTCGTCCAGCTGCCAGCACGGCCTTCGAATCGGGACCGGTGGCCAGCGAAAGCCCGGGGAGGGCCTCCCTCGCCTACACGGCCGCCACCCTTGCCGTGGCTGCTGTCCCCGAGCCTGGTCCAGCCGACCCGGGGCCCAGCTGCCTGCAGTTCGGCGAGCTGGACCCGCTGACCGATTTATAGGAGGGAGTGGCCGGCCAGCACGGAATCACGCCCGAGGTGGGGTCCTGATTCAGGGAGGGAGGGTGTAGAAAACTGCCTTACCCTCGCCCACTCGGGGGCGCCCAGCGCTTCCCTTCTCTCGCTCGGAGCTTGCCGCTGGCCTTCCCTCCTCCTACCTTTGTTTACCCCGAAGGGACGACAATGGCGGAGAGGGGGGGGGGGGGGGGAGCGACCCCAGCATCACGTGTGCGGGCAGGCCTCCTTTCCCGCCCCTTTCGGTTTCGGTGGCCGTGCAAGCGCGCACAGGACATGAGAGCAGGAGAGTGGAGAGCGAGACGTCGGAGACAGCGGACGCGACACCAGCGGCGGCCCAGGTGACCCGAACTAACCCGAACTGTTCTCCTGTGCCTGTTTCCTTTGCCTGCTGCCTGCCGTTGCTGCTTGCGCGTGACCGAGGGAGGCCGTCAGAATTGGGAGATCCCAATAAATGGTTTTGCCTGCGGGCTATTCCTCGGTGGTGTTGTTCTTTGCGGCCACAGGTGTGGTTGAGCTAGCGGAGTGGCGTTGGCCCTGAGTGCAGGGTCGAAACAGCGCTAGAAACCCCACAAGGACTGGAAAAACAGTGCCACCAGTACAGCTACCGACTGCGGTGCTATTACTTAAATTATTTATTTATTATATCAGCAATAGAAAAGTGGCCAAAACGGAGAAGCTGATGGAGCTGGTAGTGGGTGATAAACTGAAAGGGGTCCTGTCTAATGACGCGCTGAAACTGACAGCTCTTCAGGAAAACAAAAACTGGCTAAAAATCTACGGAATTACATAAGTAGTCGGGGTTGCGGAGAACAGCCGAAGGAAATCATCAGGGGGTAGCGTTCTGAGCAAGAGTACAGCCAAGGCTGAAGGACGTAGAACAGAGGAGGAGGCTGGGGCATCACAACTTCACAATGAAGAACAGATGGGGGTGAAGTATGCATAATGGAAAGCATATACCACACGCCAGTGTGTCTGCTGTGACCGGCCAGGTCATATGGCTAGGGAGTGTCATGAAGCTGAGAAACAGAGAACCTTTATTGCTGTGGCCGTTTAGGGCATATGGCCCAAGAATGCGAAGAGACAGAGGCTAGGAAGATTACCACCAGAGTTATAGAAGCAAACACAAACTGTGTGAGAACCAGGAGTTAAAGGCATAGTCAGTGGGCAGAGACATATAAGGTGGGCTATCTCCGTGTTTGGGTGAATCAGTCATCTTGGCACGATTGGATTCGGGCGCCGATATCACAGCGGTCAGGAAGTCACTGCTGCCGCAGGAAACTGTAGATCCACGAGGGAAAAAAGCGTTGAAGGGAGCCTTCGGACATCAGCCTGAGGCTGAGCTCCCGTATGTGGCACTAAGAGTTGATCGGAGGGCTTCACATGTTGCCATCTTGTACGCAGTGACAGAGAAGTTGGCAAGCGAAATTGACTGCTCATTAACAGTGAGTGACATCATGAACTGGTCAAGCAAAAGGAAAACTAGAAGACCGGGAACCATTGCAATTTGGGGAACCCACCAGCTACTGTGGTGGTGGTTGACACACAACCAAATGAAAATGAACAGCTGGGGGAAGCAACATCGTTGAGCTTTAGGGCACTACAGCTGGAAGAGCTGGGTCTGCCAAGATGCCAGAGGCAAGCGGTGTTACAAGTGGCACAAGACAGAAAAGTTGGTGGGCACCTCGCAGCAAGGAGAACCAGGCAGGGTATTCTTTGGAAGGCGTGCCTCACAGTGTCAAAAGAATGCCATCCAAACGAAGGCAGACAGAGTGCCAATAACACCTCTAACATGACCAGCAAGACCATTTCAGGTAGTATTGATAGACTGTGTAAAACCGACGTCAAAAGGACATAATAAGCATGCACTTTAATGGACGTGTGCTCCCGTTGGCCAGAGGTAGTCTGCTTGAAATCTGTAACAGTCCAAGCAGTGTGCGACGCCCTAGCGGCAATATTTGCTAGGGTTTGGGGGCCAGAAATGGCTTGCTCAGACCAGGAGACAAACTTCACCACGAAGTTAACAGAGGAACTGTTGGCCCATCTCGGGGCTTCGCCTAGATTTTCAACCCCAGGCCATACCAAAAGCAATGCCCTAGTTGAAAGGTGGAATGGAACATTAAAAAAAATAATGTGATGTGTGACTGAAGAACACAAGCTAGGCTGGGACTGATTGATTTTGTGCCTTTGTGGGCATATCGCCAGGTGCTTAATGAAACAACCGGGGTGTCAACATTTGAACTCCTTCACGGGCGCACTCCTAGAGGGCCATTAGCACTATTAAGATAGGTCCTGGACTCAGATGCTGCCGGCACTGAATCCTCCGGGTCCGCTACATGCAAAAAAAAAACAAGCAAAGTGAAAACAAATTTTGAGAAATGATTTTTGATGGCAAGAATAGATGATTCCTGTATTGCAACAGAGATAAAGTGGTGGCAGGTCAACAGTTCCCATGCATATGATGATTCCAATGAACTTCAGCATCTCCAACTCTTCCCACGAGCCGTCACGCCAAGCGTATGTTTGAAAAAACTGAAAATTGGTTTTCAGGAAAGGAACTGACACCGTAACTGTCTCCCATACCTCGGCGGACACCCGAACCGTGCCATAAGAAAAGGTATAAAGGAGTGAAAGAAGAGAGGAACAAAGAGGTGCCTAGTAGAGGCCCATGCCTACATGCATCCATGCATACTTATTCGTGTTCTCGCACAAGGTCTCCAACACCTCCGCCGTGAAGAACAACAAAAAAGTCAAGAGGTTGAGGGAATCTCCGAGCGCCGCTCTGCACAATGCATAGATGTGGACACCTGGCTGTCGTCTTGGTTGAAAAACTCAACGCGACCTTAGGCATTTGGCAAACTCTCTTGGCATTATGTCGCGAAGACCCTAAAGCACAAAAATAAACCACTGACATCAATTACAAACCATGCACCGCAGAAAGGAGTA